>NC_056520.1:23774930-23781654 GCF_014905685.2 Nematolebias whitei
CTATCTATCTACGTATCTATCTATCTATCTACGTATCTATCTATCTATCTACGTATCTATCTATCTATCTACGTATCTATCTATCTATCTATCTACGTATCTATCTATCTATCTATCTATCTGTCTGTCTGTCTGTCTGTCAGTGAGTCATATGTTGCCAAGAGAGCAGACAAACAACCCCTCACATCATAATGGGTAAAAACATGATCTCTTCTTCATCATTTTTGTGAAAATGTTGTTTTTTTATGGTTCTAAAAAGACAACAAATAATTAGTAAATAATAAATAAATGAATATTAATGATGACAATAATAAATGAATTCCTTCTAAAATCTGTGCACACTTACATCTTTTCGAATTATCATTCTGTTCGTGTCTGCTGCTTTCTCAGAGCTGCCGGGAACAACAGGAAATGGGTAAACATGCACAACAGGCATCATTTGCAGAGCAATTTCCCCCAGAAACACTGTATATAATCTGCAGGTGCACATCCATTGATGAGCAGTGTAACCTCTCCTCTGATGCAGGCTAATTGTGCTTTATTACGGCTGTCCTGGCTGCTGGTCGTTATTGGAGGGGGATCGATGCCCAGTCAAGTTCTTGACGTGGGCTCGGGAGCAGAAATAAAGGCTGCGTTAAGAAGGGGCTGAAATGATGCTTGCGTTGTTCTTCTTGTTTTATTTGTAAATAAGAAATCAGATCAACTTTAGTTTCAGATGAACAACAAATAAATGTGTGTGTAAGCAGAGGCATGGCCCCAAACTGGGCTGACATGTCAGCTTCCTCGCAGGATTCTGAGCAGCTGCAGCAATCATCAAAAAACAAGACAGAAACCAAACCATGAGAATCATGGAGGCTACAAACAGTTTGATTAACTCAATGCTTACAAATGTCCTCAGTGATACATTATAGTTTAATTCAATGATAAGGGATCATATTGAGCTGGAATGGTGGTAATGTACCTAAATAAAGAAGCTCACAGTCAAGAGAGCAAGAAATGACACAGGATTATGCTTCCACCGTGTGGACAATGCAAGCATTGCAGTTCAGTGGTCCCTAAAATAGAATATAAAATTAATATAAACTTTATTATCGTGCAGAATTGAACAAAATTGTGTTTAATTTCTCCACAGCAGTGTAGAAGTACACAATTCACATGAATTTTATAGACTTTAGTGTTTAATTATGTCTGTGTGTTTTCTATTGTGGTCACGTCATTAGTGAGCTGAGTTCAGCAGTCTAATAGCTCGTGGGTTTAAACTGTTGCAGAACCTGCTGGTTCTGGTCCGCAGGCTGTGGTGCCTACTGCCAGCTTTGACTGGCTGGGTTTGAGAGGAACAGGAAGGAGAGACAGACAAACACAGAATGGCAGGTCCAGCTGTAGGTGCATGTGTACCCCCTGGTTTAAGGTGCAGACAACGTCTGAGATCGATGTCCTGGATGGATGAGAGGGGTGTCTTAACTTCTCCGCCATCCTCACCCCCCTCCTCAAATCCTTTCAGTCTGCAGCTGGGCAGCTTCCTTCCCAACCTGGGATGCAGCTGCTCGTGGTGTTCTCGATGGTTCCTCTGTAGAATGTGAGGACGTGGGGCGGGAGGTGTGCTCTCTTCAGTCTACGGAGGAAGTGCAGACACTGCTGGGCTTTCTTCACAAGGACCCAGTGTTTCTTTCATTCAACCTTTATTTATACAGGTTAGTCCCATTGAGCCTCAGGGACTTGACCAAGACAGCTGACTGGTTATGTGACCTGGGCTCTCCACCACCTCCACCTCTGTGTTGCTTATGAGCAGTGGCTTGTGCTATTGTTCTGTTTCCCTGAAGTCGATAATGAGCTCCTTTGTTTTGCTGACATTCAGAACTAGGTGATTTTCCTCATACCAGTTCACAAGTTCGGTGTTCCACCTCTTCCCAATATGCCTGACCCTTGTTGTTGCTAATCAGGCCAACAACCATGGTATCGTCCGCATATTTGTTGATGTGGTTGGTCTCAAACCTGGCAACGCAGTCGTAGGTCATCAGGGTAAAGAGAAGAGGACTCGGAACCCCTCTCTTGGATCAATTTGGGCCCCACATTTGGTGTGGGGCCCACTCCCCCCGGTCGTGCCCCCCTTTGGCGGGGGACCCCCTTGCCGCCGGTGCATTGGTGGCTCTCGGTGTCTGGGCTGGGTGGTGGGGTGCACGTCGGTCTGCCCTGGTTGCTGCCTGGCGGGGCCTGGGTGCCCTGGCTCTGTCGGGGCTCTGCCAGGGGGTGGTATGGCCTCGGGGCTTGGGGCTCGGTGTCCATGGCCGGATCTACTTGTGGGGGGCATGGGTCGCCGGCCGGACCTGTGGGCTCGTCGCTACAGCTTCCTGGAGGCTCTGCATTGTGGTGGCTGGGGTCACCCGGTTCTTTCCTCTGCTCCTCTCTGGGGGGGTGCGGTTCTCCCTGTTGGGAGACTCCTGGGGCTCTGGGCCTGTGGGCCGCTGTGTGTCTGTGACTCCGGTCCTCCCTATGTTGCCATTGTGTCCTGGGGGGACGGGTCTGTGGGCCCCCGCGTCCACTATTGGGCATTCTTTTGGAGAAATCTGGTGGTGGCAGGCGTGCTTGCGCGGGTGTTTGGATTCAGGTGCTGTGACAGATGCACGCTAGGTTGGGTAGTGGTGGAAGCTAGATGATTCCTTGTGCAATGTCGAATGTTTCATGGTGATGTAGTGAACTAGGCCTGAGGTCAAAGTCCTAACCTTAGGGACCGTATGGGACAGAAACGGTCATTTCATTGATTTGAATCCAGAAATACAGGTTGACCCATCCTGAGACTTTCTTTCTTGAATCAAGTGAAAGAACACTCTCTTTTCTATTATCATTACTATTTTACAAATGTTTGATAATCAAAGTGTTTTAGTTCAAACCATTTTAGATGTTGTAGTGAACTAATCATTTTTAATTAACTGTGAAACAGTAATAATGATTTTTAATCCTCATGCAAAGTTAGAATTCATGTTAAGGTCTGTTACAGAGTAATTATGCATTTTCTGATTTTCTGTCTTTGAATGAGCAGTGTAAGTTGGTCCAAGGTTGGAGTCAAACGCAAACAAGTGTTGGAACGAGCTGTCATGTTTTTAAATCCTCTCAGACGTAAATAGAGAAGCTGGCACCTGTTTTCCGCCAACTCGTCTAAATATTCCTCTCGTCTGTCTGAAAAACATTTTCAATCTGTTCCATAACATTCTTGCTGTTTTTCTAACTCCTAGTGACCTCTTACGTCACAAAAACACACCCCTGTCTGGTTGAAACGACCAATCAGGAAACTCCCAAGTGAACCGGAAATAGAGCTCTTTAAAGGTTGGTACTTCCTAGTTCAACCCAGTCGAGTTTGGAGTCGAGTCCAGTTGGAGTCGGGTGGAGAGTTTGCAGCTCCAGTCGTTTGGGAGAACAGAAGTCCAGCCATGATTCAAAGCTCTTCCGAGTATTGGGGATTATGACATCTTCCACCTCTGAGTGGAACTCTGACGGACTCCACTCATGTGAAGTCCACTCGTGAGGTGAACTTGTGTCGAACAAGTATCGTCACTACTTCGGACGATTCACAGCTGTTCCTACGGAGACGCTGAAAGGGTGCGTTAAATGGAACTTCGTACCAGGGAGACATCTCCAGGTAAAAGAGTTGATTTATACCACCTACGTGTACTGGGGGAAGAAGCTGGGAACTCACCGGAGAGTGCCGTTCTGTTGCCGACACAAACAACTCCCTCACCCATCTTTTTCTCCCTCTAAACTTCATCTTTCCATCTTTAAACTCTCCTATCTGCTAGAAATCATTCCAGATATTTTAGAAATGTCTGTGTAAAGTTTTCAACCATCGCCGTATGGTTAATCAAAATTGTACAGCTTGCTAAATTAGCCATGTTGTTATTTTTCATATTTTGCCAATTAATGTAAATGTGTGATGTGTTAAACTTTGATTCTGTTAATAAATGACCCACTGTCGTTGGTGAGTCAAAGATAATTAACGTCTCACGTTACATTTCTAAATTCAATGCACATTATATACAGTCCAGAAAAATGAAAGAATCCGTTTAATTTATGAATATATCTCATGCATATGTTCATCTACAGTGATATTGTGGGTGGCATTGTGCTGTGCATGTTGTTTTGTCGTGGTGGTCTCTCGTTTTATCTATTTCTCTTTTATTATTTAATTATTCTTCTTTCTTCTCTCTTTAAAAAAAATAAAATAAATTGAGCGATGATGATAAGTTCATTGAAACACTTCACAATGTTTCTACACTTAAACTGAGCTCAAAAAAAAAAAAAAAAAAAAAAAGGACTCGGAACACAGCCCTGGGGAAGAGATAAATTTAAGTTCTTCAGACTATCCATCCATCCATCCATTATCTTTTACCCGCTTTTTCCATTTTGGGTCTCGGGGGTCGCTGGTGTCCATGTCCAGCAATCACTGTGCGAGGGACAGGGTACTACGGTGGCCAACGGGTGCAAACGCGCAGCGAACATTTAATGATGGATAATGTTACCGCAGCTAATTAACACATAAATATGGTTATTATTAACGTTCATATAGAAAGTAAACCTTTAAACATTAAAGCACTGACAGGCTGTGTTTATATTTAACTACCTGTGGTTAAAGTTGCTGCAATGATGGATAACGTTACCATGGCTAACGAACACGTAAATACTGTTTTTATTAACCTTACCTTGCACTATATCTTGTAATTTAACCTCTATAAATAAAAGTTGAATGAATGAAATTCCGTGAAGTTTAATAGACAGGTCTCCTGAGGGAGAATAGACCCGGAAGTACTGATCAACCGCGTCGAGTCAGAACGGAAGTTGTCTGACGTCATGTGAAAAAGGTCTATTGTAAAAGACTGCGTGTTTGAATGAATAAAGTATAAACAAACCTTTTCTTTCTTCCCCTTCTTCTTGTGAGATTTATTTGCAGTTGGAAAATGTTTTTCTTCCTCCAAATTTATTTTATGATTGTTCTTTGTTCGACTGCCCCTAGTGGTTTGGAGCACTTCTGCTTTTGTGGAGCTAGTTTGCTGGTGTTTTCAATGTTTGCACCGTTTTTCTGTTGCATGTGTTTTTTGTGTTGCATGTGTTTTTTTTAATTTGAATGTGTGACTTTTTAATTTGCATTTGATTTTTTTGTGTTGGCATGTGTTTTTTTTGTGTTTGCATTTGTTATTTGTGTTGGCATGTGTTATTTATGTTTACATGTGTTTTTTGTGTTTGCATTTTTTGTGTTTGAGTGTTTTTTTTTGTTTGCATTCGATATTTTTGTGTTTGTGTTTGTTTTTTGTTTGCATGTTTTTTGTGTGTTTGTGTGTGGGTTTTTTTGTTTGCATTTGTTTTTTGTGTTAGCATTTTTTTGTGTTTGCGTGTTTTTTTGTGTTTGCATTTGATATTTTTGTGTTTACATTAGTTTTTTTGTTTGCATGTTTTTATTGTGTTTGCGTGTGTTTTTTGTTTGTGTTTGCATTTGATTTTTTGTGTTGGAGTTTGATTTTTGTTATTGCATTTGTTTTTTGTTTGCATGTTTTTTGTTTGTTTGCATTTGTTTTTTGTGTTTGCATTTTTTTGTGTTTGTGTGTTTTTTTGTGTTTGCATTTGATATTTTTGTGTTTGCATTAGTTTTTTTGTTTGCATGTTTTTTTTGTGTTTGCGTGTGTTTTTTGTTTGTGTTTACATTTGATTTTTTGTGTTTGCGTTTGTTTTTTGTGTTTGCATTTTTTTTTTGGTGTTTGCATTTTTTGGTGTTTGCGTCGTTTTTTTGTGTTTGCATTTGTTTGTTTTTTTGGTGTTTGCGTTTTTGAGTTTGCTTCATACATGTGTTTGATGCACGTTTCGCCATTTACTGCGTGTTTGCACCCGTCAGCCAACATAGGGGACACACTTGACAGGTCTCCAGTCCATCACAGGGCCACTAATGCCCCTTTTCCACTGTCACGGCGCGGGTCGGATATTTCCGGGTTGAAGCGCGTTGGAGGTCTTTCCACTGTTCCAGAAACCGGCTCGCCTCGCTAAATTCTGGCCCGGCTTCTCAAGGGTTCCGAGCGAGCCGCGCCGTGACGTCAGAAACACTGTCGGTCACTGATTGGTCGGGGGGAGGAGTCTGTGGAGTCTTTCCAAACAACCTGATCCACCATTTTTCTCTACGCTTGCCATTAGCGATAACATGAGGAGCGTATCTTTTAGTATTTTGAAGCTATACAACAACAATAATATCAAAGCCGTGGTCAAATGCAGAAGTGCAGGTGTTGTTGTGCTTGGTGGCCGACGAAAAAAGTCAAAGCGAGCTAGATGGAGGATTGGAGGGTGGTTTGGACACGACTACTGCTCTACTTGAACCATTTATAGAAGATGGTGAGTGTTTTCTAACTTTAAACATATTTTAAATTACTCATCCCATCGGTTCTGAACATATTTTTAACTAACAAAAGAGGCTGACGCCATAATAGGACAACGTCGGTGCTACGATGCTAAGCTAATTTGCATAAATGCTAACTGTCCTCCGGTCCCGTTTCTCACTGTATTTTATCCAGAACGTCTTTCAGCACGTGATGGTTCATCTCTAAACTCCACATTAAACCCTCCAAGCCTCCCGGCTCCTGCTCCTGCTCCATCAGAGGAGTCTGCACCTGACAGAGCTCCATCAGAGGAGTCTGCACCTGACAGGTCTCCATCAGAGGAGTCTACACCTGACAGAGCTCCATCAGAGGAGTCT
>NC_056520.1:23781664-23790473 GCF_014905685.2 Nematolebias whitei
CTGACAGAGCTCCATCAGAGGAGTCTACACCTGACAGAGCTCCATCACAGCCCACCTGCACCTCACAGAGCAGCACAACGCTGCAGCTTCTGTGCTCGGTAAGAACAGATGCAACTGTTCCACATCACTTTATTTGTGCCGATAAGGACTTGATTTATTTTATTTTTAAAGTAAAAAACTAAAATGTTGAATAAATACTGAATTGGGATGAAATTATGTACACAGGGTCCCAGTTACAGACAACAAAATGTAAAATAAAAACAGTAATAAGATCTAAGATATGAATTAAGAAAAATATCAACTAAAAAACATCTACTAATAAAACACTAAGCACTAATAGCAGTAAACAATCAAAACAATACGTCAAACAGCAACATGAACTTGAGTTTGTGCAGCCTCATGAATATATAACACTGTGAAGAATCACATCATGTTGCTGCTGATCAGTTTCATGTTGCTGCTGATCTGTTTCATGTTGCTGCTGATCTGTTTCATGTTGCTGTGTTCATTCGTGCTCGTCTGTTCACACAGACTCATGTCCGTGCTGCTGTTCTGCGTATTGTGTTTAATGTTTTTATGCTATTAGAGCTTATATTTTTAGTTGATGTTTTTCTTAGTTCATATCTTAGATCTTATTACTGTTTTTCTTTTACATTTTATTGTTGGATGTAACTGGGACCCTGTGAACATAATTTTGATCCACCACATGGACCACATGTGGTGCGAATGACAAAGAATATCTGCATCTGTATAATACTTTCTGATTCATATATCCATTATTATCATTTTCATTATTTTTAAATCAATTTATTTTTCATTTTCTTATTTGATCAGTTTATAATTATTAATATATCTATTATAGCTGTTAGCAGCACCTTTCTTTGTTTCATGCATTTATTCAAAAACAGTATGTAGCTTGAATTAACCACTTTTTCTTCTTTCTAGTGAAGAGAAAGAGAAAAGAGTCCAGTAAAGAAAAGTCTTATTTCATCACTGAATGAACATGAAGAACTGAAGCGGACACAGCAGGAACAACACTTGTGTCTTCTTCTGGATGAAGCCCGTGAGACAAGGGACAGACACAATCATTAGTTGGACGCAGTAGTTTTTATTTTTGTACATTTTTCACTTCTTACTTTTCCTATTAAACAATTTTTTTCTTAAGTGGTGTCCTTGAACATTAAATTTCCTAAACAAATTTTACAATGTTAAGTTCATATAGTGTTTGTTTAAATTCATACTGGAATTGAGAAGAATTTCCAATTGCATTTGATCTTTAATGGATCCTAAGAAAAGATTACTAGTATCTGCTCAACTGTTATTATGTTATAATTTTTTGGTTCTAGGATGAAGTGACACAAAAACAGTCAAAAATTCAGAAAGGACAGTTATCAATTATCAGTTATCGGCCATACAACTGTGGCCTGAGAGATTCAGCTGAAAGTCCTGGTGCACCTTTTATTTGAACCTGCAGAGATTTGAACAGCTGATCTGAAGCAAACAGGCAGGAGTTCACCTGAACTGACCACTCCTGCTGTTTGATGGTCTCCTCCTTCGCCATCCGTCCATCATCCATCCATCCATCCATCCATCCATCCTCTTCTGCTTCAGGGTTGTGGGAGCAGCATCTTCACCAGGGAGGCACAGACATCAACAGCCTCCTCTTCAACTCTTCTAGGACCCCATGGTGTTCACAGACCAACTGACTATTTATTAATTAATATCCTGATGCTGCTCAATAATCCAGGTAGAAAAATCTAAAAAGTTAAGTCTGGTCCTCTGGACATTCACAAAACAAACAATACAGTTCATAATAAATAAACTAAATGTTTTTTGTTAGTTTTGTTTTTTGAATGTCCAGAGGACCAGACTTAACTTTTTTAGATTAATAAGTAATAAATTTTATGTTTTAATTTAATGAAAGACAAATCTTTAAAATTCAAGGACAAAATTTAATCTCATTGTTTTCAAGTCTGTATCTTGTTGTAAAAGCAGTTTCAAAGATTACAGCACAGTGTGAAGTTTTGCAATTTTAACATGAACCTTGTGCATATCTGCAAATAATAAAAGTGAAGATATTTTTAATACATCTTTATTGTAAAAATCTATACTAAAATGAAAAACACATGGGTTTAAAGCAGGTAGGGAAGGCAGTAAGGTAGGATTATGAATCAGGTCTAAAGTTACAGCTCATGAGGTACTCCATTAGAGCATGACATCTGTTCCACAACATCGTGTGACAAAACCTTCAGGGTGTTCTTCTTCTAATACGTTTAGTGGTGGCTAGTAAGTAGCTTAAGGGAGCACTACCGCCACCAGGTGGTAAGACGAGTTGGATTCTAGTCCCCGCCTACAGAGCTGGTCCAGAAATGTACATGGAAACACAACAGACCCGAACCGATCTGAACCAACCCGAACTGATCTGATCCGCTCTGTGACAGTGGAAAAGGGGCAATAGAGACAAATGAGACAAACAACCATTCACTCTCTCACTCACACCTAGAGACAATTTAGAGTTACCAATCAGTCTAACATGCATGTTTTTGGTCTGTGGGAGGAAACCGGAGTACCCGGAGAAAACCATGCATGCATGGAGAAAACATGCAAACTCCACCCAGAAAGGCCCCCGGACCAAGATTTGAACCTGCTCGCTGAGAGGCAGCAGCTCTACCAGTTGTGCCACCGTGCTGCCCTTCTTCAAACTAGTCTAATTTTAAAAAGATCTCATAAAAATAAGGAAGAAATAATTTTAACACTCTCCTCGCCAGTGGCGTTTTTAGACTCTTTTGGGGGGTGCTCAAGCACCCCTAAATTGTAGCCCAGCACACCTGAAAAATTAAGTTAAAAAAACAAAAATAAAAAATATATATTTTTTGGGGGGTGGTTCCATGTTTTGGGTTCTGTTTATTACATTTATAATTCAATGCAACAAAATAAACACATTTAAAAGGTAAATGATTTTTGTAATACTTGGTTTATTTACATAATGACATTAATTGCTTGATGTTCGGCCCCTGAGCTGCTGGTTCTCAGTAACTGTGGCCCCCTGAGCAGTTTAGTTGAATAGTACTGATTTCAACTCAATTCAATTCGAAAACTTTATTTATCCCAGGGCGGCAATTAAAAGAGGCACATAGAGCATACATAAAATAATACAAAATAAAAATACATAAATAGAAGAAAGTTCCATATGCATTAGCAAGGTGCAAATGGGCAATGAGGTAAGTCCTTTTGGGGCGATGTATTCATGTAGGTGCATGAGGGGTGGGCATATAGGGTGTGAATGTATATGCATTGGGAGAAGGGGTGCATATGTATGAATATTAAGAAGCAGGACTATTTGTTTAAGAGCTGAACAGCCCTGGGCACAAAGGCCTGCAGGCAGGGCAGCGGAGCCGGCGACCCGATGGAAGACACTCAAATGATGAGAAGAGGACGTGTGAAGGGTCTTTTATGATCCGGTTCACTAACCTGCATGTTAAGTGTTCATAGATAACAGGCGGGGTCCTAAAGGGTAATCCCATAATTTTACAACAGAGAGTGACGGTCTTCTGCAGGCGGATTCTATTCTGGAGGCTGGTAGAATGAAACCAGCAGGTCATGCAGAAGGTGATGATGCTCTCTATGAAGGAGTAGTAAAATGTCCGGAGAATGATCTTACTTACTCCAAAATATTAGAGGGTGGAATACAGTTTATTCCATTTCCAAAACCTAAACTGAGTTTGGAAAAATGTAAAAGGTGATAAAGTCCTGCGGTCGACCTCAGGAGCAGCTAAATACAACAGAGATAAAAAGGAAGTACCACATGTTCATCTGTACGAAGGTAACTGCAGGTAAATCCTCCATTTTCTGTCATAATTACATTGTATTTTTTTGCCTTTATTTATACAGGTAGTCTCATTGAGCCGCGAGAACTCATTTTCAAGAGAGACCTGTTTAGGGAGCACATGGTGGGGGTTAAGGGCCTTGCTCATGGGCCCAGAGTGGGGCGAATGAGGGTGGGGGCAAGTGTGGGTGTTTCACCCACCCCACCCACAATTTTGATGTTGTCGGGGCCTGGGCGTGAACCGGCGATCTTCGGATCACAGGCCCACCTCTCTAACCTCTACACCACCACTCCCCATTATGATGGTATGATTGATGCTTAAATGAAAGGTTAATGATTAAAGCTGGTTATGCTTTGTTTTGTGTTTTAAATGTAGTCTTTGTTTGTTATGATCAGTTAACATTAAACTGATTTTGTACAGAGTTTATTAGGTTGTGTAATTTAAAGCAGAGCGCTACGTCTGTAGCATCTTAGCTAGTGGCGAACGCATTCTTTCCCGCTCCCTGTTTCCCTCCTGCTTTATTTTTTTGCTCTCTGTTTGTGTATCGGAGCAGCTCTTATTTTTACACATCTCCTGAAATGGAAACTACTGTTTTACAAATTGTTTTCAACAAAGTGACAGGGTCCTGGAGAACCCTCATCTGCTCGGATGAGACGATTTGTCTACCTCTGCTGTCGACCGAGGATGCTGGAATTGCCAATAACTGGATTTATGCAGGTTTCCTGTTTTTGGAATAGTCTGCATCCTGATTTATCAACATACAAAGAAGAAGGTTGCAGCTAATTTGGACCTCGACAGGTTGCTGTCTATGTGAAGGTCTGGTTTGTGCTTTGAGGACTCAAAATCAGCTGCTTTACGAGCGAAACCGTAAGTTGGAAGTGATTTGAATTGCAGAACACCTGCAGCTTCGGGACTTGTCAGCATGGAAAACCATCTTGAAGAGGCTCGTAAGCACCGACCAGTAGAATGGACCCTAATCTGGCCATTTCGGACCTTGGAAAGTACCAGTAAGACTCAAGGCTGACGGAAAATAGTCAGCCTGAATAAATCAAGAATTGTGGATTATCTGAATCTGACTCCATGGTTGGCCTCGAAACAGGCCGACTTCCATCCATCCATCCATCCATTATCTTTTACCCGCTTCTTCCATTTTTGAGTCACGGGGGTCGCCGGTGCCCATGTCCAGCAATCACTGTGCGAGGGGCGGGGTACACCCTGGACGGGTCGCAAATCCATCACAGGCCACATAGAGACAAACGAGACAAACAACCATTCACTCTCTCACTCACACCTAGGGACAATTTAGAGTTACCAGTCAGCCTAACATGCATGTTTTTGGTCTGTGGGAGGAAACAGGACTACCCGGAGAAAACCCACGCATGCACAGAGAGAACATGCAAACTCCACCCAGAAAGGCCCTTGGACTGGAATTTGAGCCAGGGACCTGCTTGCTGAGAGGCAGCAGCTCTACCAGTTGTGCCACCGTGCTGCCCCTTTCATTTCAACGAAACGAAAAAGGTTCAGTAAAATTAAATGTTTAAAATAAGAATAAAAGTTACGAACAACAAAAGTCAAAGAATCTATATAAATGGTTTAAACTTGCTGGACATTTTCTGAAATAGTTCAACGCCAAAAACATCTAGAAGATGCTATAAAACAATAAATATATAAATTGTTGGAAAACAATTGTAATTCACATGTGTGATGTTCAAATTAAGAATTTATTTTGCCAGATACTTATTTTATTTTTATGTTTTTTAGGTCATTGAGTCACAATGACTCATTTTCAAGAGTTTTAGACAGCAACATTGTGCCTATTACAGTGAAAACAGCTGTGTTTTACAATAAACATTAAATTAAGTGATTATTTAATAAATATTCTTCTATATTTATATATATATAGTTTATTTTAGGTAATAAAAAGCATTTTTTTCTATGTGTGTGCTTTAATTTTCATTTTAATTTATGCAACGATTGCTTTTGACTACAGAATCATGCGCATGCGCAGATATTCCATTTCCTCGGCAATCTTCGTGATTCCCGCCACCGCGTCTTCGGCAATTTCCGCCACTTTCCGGCCTTTTCCGCCGTCAGTCGACTCCTACTCGGAAGAGCGGAATTTTTTCGCTGTCGTCGTCTCCCTCGTCCTCCTCTCCGTGTTGTTGTTCTCGGTGACGCGACGGAGGTGTAGCCTGACGCGGTCTCTTACGTGTCGGTCTGAATAAAAGTGGAGCTCCGTGGACCCGGGAGTGACGAAGCGAGTCCGTGTTGGTAAGAGGATCCGCATCCGATGTTTGCTAAACAGATAGATGGCCGCCTGGAGAGGAGATTTGTGCCCACTTTCCGCATAGCGGCCAACAAAGAGATCATGGCGGCGGTGTTGCAGAGGCTCGCTAAATGAGTGTCTGGCTCAACTATAGGTATTAAATGGGAGTGGGCTTCATTCTGTCTTAAATAAACCGCTTAGGCACAAGTTTGTGAAGCACTCAGCGCTAACGCGAATTTAAGCGTTTTAAATGGCAACAAACTGAGTAAACACGTCAGGAAGTGCTGGGTGTTGAAAAGTGATGCTTACATAAACATTGAGACATTTCCCTCCAGACAAGCTAACAGTTAGCAACATAACGGTGTCAAACCAAGACATTTGTAAGGGACTGAAGGCATGAACGCCAAAAAAAAAGACACATTTAAAGACGTAATGGAGCATAACTAAATCATTAATATATAATTTATTAAACTATTTTCAATCATTGCTTTCCTGTTAGCGAGCTAGCATGCTAACTAGTAGCTGCCAGTTATTTAGGGGGACCAATGATGAAATATAACTATTAAAACTCCGCAGTTTTGTGTCTTTCTGTTCAGTTCTTGTTTATGTTTTGATATAATTTTAGTAAACAAGACTGAAGCATTATTTGCTAAGCCGCACCCTTCTTAATAGATAAACCTCTGGGGGGTTTGCTGCAGATATTTATGTTCTTGCATAGCAATGTGGGGAAATATCGCGAGATTTGACAGAACCAATAATGTAATAAAAAGTGTGTTAACATAAACGCATGAGCAAACAGATAGTTAATAATTGCACGGATCTGTTTCTGTGGTAGTAACTAGAGAAATTGCACATCATGTGAAAAAGTGTGAACTTTTTTTTCTGAAAAGGTTTCTTCGCTGAACTTTTAACGTGAGTTGGATTTGAACAGCTGACGTTTGCTGAGTGTTATGTTGTTTATTTGTCATGTGCAGGTTCACACATGGTCAACTGTGCAATGAAATGTTCAGGATGAGAAGAACTGATTCAATTCATTAAAAACAAAAAGACAAACAAGAAACACTAAAGCATGCAATAAGGGTACAAAGTAAAGTACCAAACGCAAGAAAATCAAAGCAAAAACAAGAAAAACGGCAGAAATGTGTAAAAACTAAGTTTAATAGAGCAGAAATGTGTGGAAACAAGGCTGAATACATTACAAAAAGTCTGAAACTAACAAAATAGGAGAGAAGTTGAAAGGAGCTCAAGGAAGCTAAAAAAAATTGCACAAAGCTGCTGAAAAAAGTTGAATCAGAACAAAAGCTGAAATAAGTGGTAAAAGATTTTAAACCATACAATACCATTTTTATTTATAGAGCACTTAAAACAGCGACAAGGCCAACCAAAGTGCTGCACAGACAGAAAAACAGGCAACACACAAAGCAATATACAAAATGAAGCAAATCAGAATATAGACATAAAAACGATGCAGATAATAAATATAACGACTAACCAGTGTGAAGCGTACAGGTTCAAAACACAGATCATCTGGTGCTGAAAGCTACTGAATAGTAGTGGGTTTTTAAACGGGATTTGAAAACCGAGAGGGAGGGGGCCTGTCTGACAAGCAGAGGTAACTCTTTCCAAAGTCTTGGTCCTGCTACAGAGAAGGCCCTGTCACCTCTGCGCTAAGACGAGTTCCTGGAACTGTGAGGAGCAACTGGTCTGCTGACCTCAGGGAACATGGTGGAAAATACAGCTGTAGCAAATCGGAGAGATAGAAGGGGGCGAAACTGTTCAGCGATTTGTAGACATACAGGAGTATTTTGAACTGGATTCGAAGGTGAACCGGTAGCCAGTGCAGTGAGGCCAAAACTGGTGTAATGTGCTCTCTTTTGCCTATACTGGTTAAAAATCGGGCTGCTGCATTCTGGACCAGTTGTAGTCGTGCATGGAGGTCTGACTGATACCAAACAGGAGCAAATTGCAGTAATCAAGCCTAGATGTAATGAATAGGGATGGGGCAGATCCGATCCAGTATCGGTATCAGCCTCCGATACCAGCATAATTTACGTAACAGATTTTCCGATCCACCTGCCGATATTTCCGATCCATGATGCATGTTGGCTTCAAACTATGGAATGGATTTTCTGAACGGCGGCGTGTCTCATGAACCCAGAGTAATAAGACCCGCCTCACATTCAGGAAATCCAGTTCATAGTTTGCAGCCAGCTACAATGTGAGGGCTGAGTTAGCAGCACTGTGGCTAACGGCTAACCAACTTTTCATTGCAACATGTCCACTGTGTGGAAGTATTTTACACTAGAAACACCACAAAACAAGACAGCAACATGCAATGTCTGCAGAGCCATAGCATCACATTAAACCGCGGTAAAGTTAGTTTTACGTTTGACATTCGAACTCGGGGGCTTCAGCAGAGCACTACTCTAGCTCAACCCGAAACAGGCAACTCGACCCTGGCTCAGTCTGCCCGTCTCTGAGATGGGGCAGGCTGAGCATGGCTGAGCAAAATCAGGCTACCTGCTTCGGATTGAACAAGAAGAAGACATCGCTGAAGCCATGGAGCTCGAATGTTTACCGAGAAGTTGCTAAACTTCATCGTAATTAATGACCAACCACTATCAGTTGTAGAAAATGAAGGATTTCACAGCTTGATACTTGCAGCCAAGATATAGTTTACTCTCCAGGAGATATTTATCAGTACAACAGTAGACGA
>NC_056520.1:23790573-23811162 GCF_014905685.2 Nematolebias whitei
TATAAAACAAAAACAGTTACATTATAAAGTGATGTAAAATACTTTTGTTTTTCTCCCTTGTCCTGTCCGGCATTGTGACACTTAGAATTATTGTCTGAGTGTCAAAGTGATGCCCAACAGATTTACTTTCACAAGCAGAGCATTAAGGTTGACCTTAATGCTCCAATTGATATACAAATTAAATTTTATTAGAATTTGCTTTGGGCTTGTTTCAGATGTAATGGACATGGGGATGAAAAACAAAGAAGATAACAAAGCAGAAAAGTGAGAGAAGGGTTAAAAGGTAAAGAAGGAGATAGGAATAGAGGAGAGAGAGAGGGGGATAAAGAGAACACAAATCAACATCATTGAAGTCTGCCTGTAGACCTGCGGAAAGAAAACAAAAAAACTAAGCCAAAACTGAGAAACCACAATAACAAACAACATATATAATGATACTTATAACATCATTATAAATTATTTTATACAGTACATGGTAATATAAGATATATTTAGTGGTCTCCACAACCCAACTGAGTGTGTATCTGATAAACACCTGAATCCAAACACCTGTGTGAGCATGCTTGTCACTATAAGTTTTCTCCATAAGAATGTTCAATTGTGGATGTGGGGACCCACAGACCCGCCCCCACAGGACACGATGGTAACACAGGGAAGACCGGAACCACAGACACACAGCGGTCCCCAAGCCCGGAACTCCGGGAGTCCCCCAGCAGGGACACCCGCACCCCCCAGAGAGAGAAGCAAAGGGAAGTCCCGGGCGATCCCCAGCAACCACCATGCAGAAACCCCAGGAGGCTGTAGCGACGAGTCCACAGGCCCCGCCGGCAACCCGCCCCTCCAGAGTGGATCCGGCCATGGACACTGAGTCCCGAGGTCATACCACCCTAGAACAGAGGCCCGACAGAGCCAGGGTACCCAGGCCCTGGCAGGCAGCCACCAGGGTAGGCCCGCACACACCCCGCCACCCAGCCCCAGCAGCTGAGAGCCGCCAATGCACTGGTGGCAGGGGGGCCCACCACCGGAGGGGAGCACGACACACCAAATGGGGGGCCAAAACTGATCCAGAGAGGGGATCACCTAAAACCCAACCTGAGACATAAACAAGCACACAGAGACAGCCCGACAGAGCCTCTGTCTGGCTGTCTATGCGCCCCACCCACCCGACAGTGACCGCAAGCTAGCCCCAGGCCGGGGGTGAGAGCAGCAGGGAGCAGCAGCTGAGGAAGGCTGGCCCAGCGCACCATTGCATCCCTACAGCCCCACACCACAGGCCCGGAGAGGCCCCGGCACGCCACCCATGCATTCCTACACACACACAGCACCCCCCACCACGAATGTCACATCAGGCTGACTAGCCAGCACCCCGTCAAAGTGAAGCCACGCCCCCGACCGCTGCCATGCACCACCAACGACCACACACACACAACCACAGCCGACCCCCAGCCAAAGGGCCAGCCATCACAACCAGGAACCCTGATCAAAAGATCCAAACAACCCAGGGAGAACCGGAGCACCGGCCCCACCCCCAATCGGAGGGGGAGGGGGTGAATGGAGACTCGTCCCAAGCTATGCAACGCGCTGTTTAAACCAACCGTTTTAGAGTGGGGGTGGGGGACACAGAGGCAGCCGCACGCTGTTTGCACTGACAGTTTTACAGTTTTAGAGCAGGGTGTGTGAGAGGAGAGAGACAGACACACATCTCAGCCGCGCGCTGTCTGAACCGACAGTTTTGGGTTTTTTTGGCGAGGGGAGAGACAGGCGCATATCTGAGCCGTGCGCTGTTTGTCCCGACAGTTTTCGAGTGGCAGGGGTTCGTTCAGTGTGAGGGTTCAGCATGAAGGAAGAGGCTGCCTTTAGCTTTTTAGCTAGTCACCTGCATTGCGAGCCGCTAGTTTAGCGTTACGTCAGTGCAGACAGGTGGTTGGGGGTGGGGTTTGGTAGACGGGGCGCTCGGTTCTGTTGATGGGGCGGGGCGCCCCGCTTGCATAATGGTAGGGGAAACACTGGAGGAGATTATTACAGCCTCATATAAAATCAATAATGATGGTGATATCGGAACTGGATCTGTATCGCCCGATATTTAGGTTTAGGTATCGGGATCAGGGGGTGGGGGGGTGGTGGATTGGTGCATCCCTAATCTGCTTTGACCGATGGGTTTGAGAGGAACAGGAAGGAGGAACAGATTAAGAATGTGCGATATGGCGTAAATTTCATATCACAATATGTATTGGGAAGGGTGGTGGTAACGATATACACAGTATCACAATATGTTTTTTGTATAAAATTTGCAGTAGGATTGAAAAAAGCATAGGGTGTCCTTTTGCCATCATTTATTTTGAAAACTGCTATTCCACAATATAATCTCAATTGAGAAAATTCCACTACTAGGTCCAGAGAGTTTTAAAATAATTAACAAATCAAGTGTTAGGCTTCTTTCTTGTAGTGCAAAACAGTGCAAAAGATATCAAATGTAGTTTTAGCCATATGTTTTAAACTAAAGAATATGATGTTAACTTAACAGTTTCAAGTCTTCTCACTTAAGAAATGAACAGCAACAGAGCAGCATTTTACATATAGAAACGTGCACACTGAAACACTTCACCCTCCAGTGGGCGTTTCCTTCCGCTTTAAGGAGCGCTGACACAAATTGGCGACCAGTTTCCATCACACAACACAGCGTTCTTTTCACAGATCAGAGAGCAGGTTTCTCTAAAGCTGACCAATGCTTACTTTAACTTTCGATGGAAAAAAAATCTACTTTGGACGGAACACAGTGTTTTGCGCATGCGTCCCAATATGGCACCACTACGGCACCACTACGGCAAGCCGGCTGTAGTTAGCTTGTAGCTTCGCTACTTAGCTCTCGAAGAAAAGACTTTAACACCACTTGCGCACAGTTTTCAACTAAAAAAAGTAACAATTAAACTGACAACTCTGATTTTACATCAGATACATTACCGCGGTTAGCCGGTAGAATACAGATCTCCATCATAGGCTAAATGTCTATTGTTTCTACCATGTACCGTATGTATCGCACGTTCCTAGAACAGATACACAATGGCAAGCCAAGAATCACGTTAAGATAGAAATAGTATCAAATGAAATTTATTCAATTTTAGCAATTAATTTAAGGAAATGAGGTCAGTTTGTCCTCCAGTAGTCTAAGCTCAAGACAGCATAACAAGCCAACCCTAACTATAGGATTTATCAAAAAGGAAAGTCTTCAGCCCAGTCTTAAAACTGGACAATGTGTCAGCCTCACGGACAGAAACTGGAAGTTGGTTCCACAAGAGAAGAGCCTGATAACTTAAAGATCTTCCTCCCATTCTGCTTTTGGAAACTTTAGGAACCACAAGTAAACGTGCAGTCTGAGAATGAAGTGTTCTGTTAGGAAAATATGGGATAATAAGATTTGTAATATAATGGAGCAAGGTTGTTGAGGGCTTTGTAGGTTAGAAGTAAAATGTATGGTATGTGAATTGTTGAAATGGCACAAAAATTGAGGAACAACGTGATGTCCAAAAACGTACAAAAGAAAATAGTGAGAATGTTCAATACGCATCCACACAATTAAATAATTATTTCTGTAAGTGCACGTCTCAAAGACACTTATAGGTACTTGATTTTGAATTAACGCAATCTGTCAAATCTATCCAAATAATTCAGTTTTTTAATCGGTGCCTAAAGATCCACATTATGCCCTGAGGTTAGCGAGTCACTTGCCTGCTAACTCATTTAATTAGTCTTTATAATTCTTAAACTACAGTCAAGCAGTTTGTTCATGTCGTATTTATGACATTGGCAGATTTTAAATGAGCATGGAGGCTGGCGCAGAGGCACAACAAAGTGGTGAATCAGCTATCTCAGACTCCGAGGCCCAGCACATCACCCTGGCTCAGGTAACTCCTGCCACTGGGATTGATTTAGGCATCACAACAGTTTCACTGCTTCCACCTGTAGCCTGTTGGCAGCTTTGCACTCAAGCGTTTCGCTCGTTGTTACAGGTGCCCATAGCAGCGAGCCAGGTGTCCTCCAGCAGTCCCACAGTCACTGTAGTGCAGCTCCCCAACGGTCAAACGGTCCAAGTGCACGGGGTGATTCAAGCTGCTCAGCCATCAGTCATTCAATCCCCGCACATCCAGACGGTGCAGGTAAGGTGGAATTAACGCAACATAATTCACTTTTTTGACTTTATGAAACAAAAATAAAGTTACTGAAGACGAGATACTGAGACAGCTCTTAAAGGGATCTCTGACTTTATTTAATAAACGATTAAAAACAAGACTGAAAAGTACTGTAGGCCATTTTATTCGAGCTGCAATGCATTCTGGGTAAATGGCATAAGACAGGTTGCTATGACGCAAGCTCCATTCAGCTTGAATGTTAATTTTGGATATTATCAGATGTTCATCATATTAATTTGAACCAGAGAGCGATGACAGAGAGAATAATGAAGAAATGACTCAGCTTTAGCTTTAGCTCCAGAGCTAATAGGGTTAGCTCTATGCTGGTGAAGATTTGTATTGAACGCTTTTTGAAGGGTTAGCTCTAGTGCTAATAGCATTAGCTGCAGAGCTAATAGCATTAGCCTCAGAGCTAATAGCGTTAGGTTGCAGAGCTAATAGTGTTTTTTTCCAGAGCTAATAGCGTCAGCTCCAGAGCTAATAGCATTAGCCTCATAGCTAATAGTGTTAGCCTCAGAGCTAATAGCGTTAGCTGCAGAACTAATATTATTAGCTCCAGAGCTAATAGCATCAGTTCCAGAGCTAATAGCATTAGCCTCAAAACTAATAGTGTTAGCTGCAGCGCTAAAAGCATTAGCTGCAGAGCTAATAGTGTTAGCTGTAGAGCTCAGTGTTTCCCCTACCATTATACAAGTGGGGTGCCCCGCCCCGTCAACAGAACCGAGCGCCCCGTCTACCGAACTCCACCCCCACCCCAAACCACCTGTTGGCACTGACGTAACGTTAAACTAGCAGCTCGCAATGCAATTGTGCTAGCTAAAAAGCTAAAGGCAGCCTCTTCCCTCATGCTGAACCCTCACGCTGAATGCATCCCCCACCACTCGAAAACTGTCGGTGCAAACAGCGCACGGCTCAGATGTGTGTCTGTCTCCCCCCCCCCCCCCCCCCCCCCCCCCCCAACAAAAATCACAGACTAGATGAGCACCTCGCCATGGCAAGTTATCTAGGGGAAACACTGGAGCTCATAGTGTTAGCTACAGAGCTAATAAACATCACTAGTTGGTCACGTTTATCATTTCAACCCAGACACTGTGCAGTGTTTCCTCTACCGTTCTACAAGGAGGGCGCCCCGCCCTGCCTACCGAAATGTCCTTAATCCACAACTTTTTTAAAGAGCTTTATTAACAATACCAAAACAGAACAATACAACAAAATACCATTACAAACTCTCGTGAAGGGTGTCATAACTACATTTTACAAAATAGGTTTTTTTTTACAAAATAATGGAAGAAAAGAAAAAAAGAAAAAAAACATTTTTAAAAACTTCAAAGGAGCAAGACTATATGAGAAACTTAAAACAATAAGTTTTTAATCTGTTGTGAGATGATTCTAGCAGTTTTCCATTTTTTTAATCTACATGAAGAATAGTACGACTTAAAATCATTCATAAAACAGGGGAGGAGGGCTTATTATCCCTCCACTTGCTACAGTGAATGTGGTACAACTCTGTTTATGGCATCAGAGAAAGCTGAGCTGAAGTTATCCACATAAAATAAATTGGTATCAGCATCAAAAGAATGAATGTTAAGTTTGAGATTAATACGGTTTCTTCCTTCACCCACAACTGCACCTCGCTTGTTGACAAAGTGCCGCCACTGATGTAGCGGCACACAATATAGACGCGTAAACTAAAAAGCTATGGACATAACGCTTTGCTTCTCTCGTGCGATCATCAGGGAAACACTGCTGTGCATGAGAACTCCTACAAAATATAACTTTATTTAGGCCTATCACAATAACAAATTTTGCTGGGCGATTAATTGTCTCAGAAATTATTGAGATAAACGATAATATTGTTTGAAATTTGACAACGATTAGTAATTATTGTCAAATTTAAGAAGAAATGTTTTCCATCTTATCTTAGTTGGTTTTGCACATAGTACCTTTTTTCGACCACTGGATGGCAGTATAAGACTGTTTTGACCCGAAGGATGGATAGTGAGGGAGCAAGCGGCACGTCTCTTTAAGAAAAATAGGAGGGAGACGCTTTGGAGCTTCGACAAGACGGAGTTTTTTTCCTGAGGTTGACCTGTGAGCTTAGCCCGTAGCTTAGCTTCTCAGCTTAGCTGCTTTTAACGATCCACAAATATGATTTTGGACGATTAAAACAGATTTTAAAGAGAAAGGGAGGGGTGAGTGAAGAGCACCGGAGTTGAGCCGTGACTTTAGTAGAAAGAGAGAGACATGAAAAAAAAATGATAAAGCCGATAAATGAAAATGAGGTTGATAATCTTCATTTACCATGCAATTAATTGATTTATTGTTTATTGTGAAAGGCCTAACTTTATTGTCACTTTTTATAACTCCTTATTAGGGGTGCACCGATTGCAGTTTTTTGGCCGATCACCGATTTCTAAAAAGTCTGACCTGCCGATACCAATTTTGTTTTATAAGCGACACTGTCAGGTGTTATAAGGTCGCAATGCACCTTCAATTTTCCAATATTATTTTATTGAAAAACATACCCTTGAACAATATCCTAGAAACAATACAAACTTGTTTTAACTGGCCATGAGGTAGTGCTCTGAAATATAAATGAAGTTCAGACAATTGTTGTTAAAATTAAAAATAATTGGTCAAATCGGTTTCTTATGCAAGTATGCAAGTTTCTGAAAATTAAGGAAATAGGGGCCGGCCGATTTATCGGTGCACCTCTACTCCTTATTGGGGACTGCCATGCATTTGCATGGCAGGCATCTATTATTGTACACCTCAGAAGTGTGTCTACATTTCTGTCTCCGTTAATGTGGCCTGAACCACAATGTCTTCCCCCACAAAAGTTATATCAAAACAACCTGCTCAGCCCCGTGATGTGTGCTTTTACTTTTATTGGCATTTCGAGTTACCATCACGACATAATTTGCAAACAAAGATGCAATATTTCACCAACTCCAGGAACTAGTTGGTGACTGCCCACTTATTATTCTACACCAGATAAGCATATCTTTTTCAACTTTAATGCGGCCCGAACCACAACGTGGACCCCACCCCCACAAAAGTTATATCAAAATGACTAGCCCGGCTTCGGGAAGTTTGCTATTACTTTTATTGACATTCGCAATTACCATGGCGACATATTTTGCTAACAAAGATGCCAAATTTCCATTGGAAATGAATAGGAGAAAACTCTTCACAGAAACTGAGTAACGTATGGAGCCATTTTGGTTCAACATGCAAGGAAGGCAGTGCATTATGCAATGCATGTAAGGCACCTATTATTACCTATTATCACCTATTATAAATTAGTAATAATAATAATTAATATTAATTATTAATGTTATTGATTAATATGAATAATTATTCCATCCATCCATTATCTTTACCCGTTTATTCCATTTTGGGTCACGGGGGTCGCTGGTGCCCATGTCCAGCAATCACTGTGCGAGGGGCGGGGTACACCCTGGACGGGCCGCAAGTCCATCACAGGGCCACATAGAGACAAACGAGACAAACAATCATTCACTCTCTCACTCACACCTAGGGACAATTTAGAGTTACCAATCAGCCTAACATGCATGTTTTTGGGCTGTGGGAGGAAACCGGAGTACCCAGAGAAAACCCACGCATGCACGGAGAGAACATGCAAACTCCACCCAGAAGGCCCCTGGACCGGGGTTTGAACCAGGGACCTGTTCGCTGAGAGGCAGCAGCTCTACCAGTTGCGCCACCGTGCTGCATGAATAATTATTGATATGAATAATTATTAATTGCTAGTATAAGTATACTAATATTAATGATTAATTATTAACAATGTTTAATAACATATCAATTAATAAATGTATTATATATTGATAATCATCAATATTAATATTTGATAATTAGTATTAATTATTAATATTAATATTTATTAATAATAATAATCTAAAAATAAATTGGCAGTCCCCGTCAAAGTTTCTCCAGGAACTTTCTAGTGTTTTAGTCTCCACTACAACTGATGTACGTCATCGCCCCAGAATGCACTGCACCAGTAAAATAATGGTGACGTCCTTAGATGGAAAAAGTTAAAAAGTATAATTTTTTAAAGTAATTAGTTTTCACGTCACAAACAATTTTTAGCTGAGTAGTGAAATAAGTAGTCGGACATCCCTTTAAAGGTTTTCAGTTCTTGTTAAATGTGTTTCTGACGGAGTCCTTTAATTTTCAGATTGCAACCATAGAGAACGAAGACTCTCAGGAATCTGTTGACAGCGTCACAGATTGCCAAAAAAGAAGAGAGATTTTGTCCAGAAGACCTTCTTATAGGTTTGCTTTTTTACACATGAGCCAAAAGATCTCGTAGATTGGATTATATTATTATTATTATTGATCACTGATGTTGAATGTTTTGTTAACATCTGGCTGTGGTCGTTACCTTTGACAGGAAGATTCTAAACGACTTGTCGTCAGACTCTCCTGCCGTACCCCGGATTGAAGAAGAGAAGTCAGAAGACGACTCTGCCTCAGCCATAACCACCGTCACTATGCCCACTCCCATCTATCAGACCAGCAGCGGCCAGTACAGTGCGTACCTTCACATACAGGAAGCTGGTGTTATTTACTGCAGGACATTTTAAAACTTAAGTTTTCTCTCTTCAGTTGCCATTACCCAGGGTGGGGCCATTCAGCTGGCCAACAATGGCACCGACGGAGTGCAGGGCCTGCAGACGCTGACAATGGCCAACGCTACTGCAGCCCAACCCAGCGCCACCATCCTGCAATACGCTCAGACCAGCGACGGGCAGCAGATCCTAGTCCCTAGCAACCAAGTAGTCGTACAAGGTGAGGTCGGATGACTCGAAGCGTCCAAATATTTGCTCGAAGTCCAGAAGAGGTGTTAAACGTTTGTAATGCATCCCGTTTTTCTGTCAGCTGCTTCTGGTGACGTCCAGACCTATCAAATCCGCACAGCTCCAACCAGCGCCATTACTTCCGGGGTCGTCATGGCAACTTCACCTGGACTGGGGACAACCGGAGGAACGGAGGAAGTGACACGTAAAAGGGAGGTCCGATTGATGAAAAACAGGTACGCTTTTTGTTAGGGGTGTATCGGTATATTTGTACTGTAAAACAAAGCTGCCGGCAAGGGAGACGAGAGATGCAGGTATGGCATGCACTTGTACCATTTAAGCCAATGGTTTCCAACCCTGGTCCTTGAGAAACACCATCCTGCTCCATCAGTTCCAGCCTGAGCTGTAAAGAGCAACCCACAGACTTCTATAAATATACAAATGGCTTGCCACAGTTCTTTTCAAAGCATTGCTTAAATCAATGGTTCCCAACTCTGGTCCTTGAGGAACACCGTCCTGCATGTTTTTGTTGTTTTCCTGCTCCAGCACACCTGATTCAGTGATTTAATTACTTCATCAAGTTCTGCAGAAGCCCGTTAATTACCCGTTCGTTCACATCGGTGTGTCAAAGCAGGAAAACAACTAGAACATGCAGGATGGTGTTCCTCAAGGACCAGTGTTGGGAACCACTGATGCTTTGAAAAGATCTGTGGCAAGCCATTTGTACATTTATTGACTTTAAAGCCTGTGGGTTACTCTTTACAGCTCAGACTGGATAAAAAGTTTGGCAAGTCCCAAATGTTAAACATTATCCTTCTCACTAGAGCTGGGCGAAATCTCGATATTTAAAAAATATCGTTATACCGTATTTTTCGCCGTACTTGTCGCACCGCCGTATAAGTCGCATCGGTCCAAATATGTCTAAAAATGTGGAAAAATACATAAAAATGTTGCTTCACCGTATATGTCGCATTTATTACGCGTCACCGTTGACAGCCCGGAAATGTGGGCCGGTGTTGTGCTAAAAATTGATGGGCTGCCAAAATGCGGCCACGGAAGCATGCACAGGAGGACTTTAACAAGAATTTAACAAGATTAACACTTAAAACAATTATTTGTTTGCTCAAAATTGTAGTAAAGGTGTGTCTCAGTTTAACTTTTACTTAATAAATGCACTTTGACAGTCAAATCAGCTGCATTTCAAAACCCGATTCACGTAAGCGTGCCCACACAGACGGACGAGCCGCTGTTCATTTCTTTGAAATTTAACAAGATAAACACCTAAAAACAATTATTTGTTTGCTCGACTTTATAGTAAAGGTGTGTCTCAGTCTAACCTTTGTTTAATAAAAAGACTTTTAACGGTCAAATCCGCTGTATTTCAAAAGTATTCGCTGCCTCAGTGTTCCGGGAGCACACAGACAGAGAGGAAAAAAGAAGGAGGAACGCTGCTCATTTCTTCGAAATCTTACAAGAAAATCACCTAAAAACAAATGCACTTTAATGGTCAAATTAGCTGCATTTCGCCGGGGCGGTGCAGTGAAATGAAACTGATTTGGTGGTTGCTCCAAGCATCAAGCAGAATGAAGGTGGGGAGACTGTGGCAAGCCAATCGTGTCATTAATAGCTGGTGAAGATTCTCAGTCATCCAGGACATGGTAAATTCAAAAAAGTTCAAGACAAAAACAATAAAGTATAATAAATAAAGTTCAGTTGTTTTTGTCTTGAACTTTTTTGTATTTGTCATTATAGCCACTTTTACCTATTACATGATACAACAAGATACCTTACTACTCTGCTGCCATCTAGTGGCTTAAAATGGTACTGCTCAAAATTTGTATTATTATTTTTTTCAGTCAGAATGAATGAAAACGGTCATATCTCAGTCAAAAATTGGTTTATAAATATGGGAAAGAATCCATAAATATGTTGCTTAGGCCTATAAGTCGCAGGGCATGTAAATTATGCAAAAAAAACAAAACATATACGCTGAAAAATACGGTAATTTTTTTTGCGATATAAGATGGAGACTATATCGATATAAACAATATTATACTTGAAAATCCGCCTGCTATTCTTTCTTCCATGTGGCCCCTTCCTTCTAAAGGCCTCCAGCTAAAGTTAGCTGTCATGTTAGTCGCTAAGGACCTTGTCTTTAGCGATATGATTAGCCACAGCTTTATTAATCTGGCGCTACCTCCTCTCACTAAGACTTGAATATGTGTGTGCAGTAGCTCTTTTGCTGCCCGTCCAACTTTACGCAGCCTCCTCCTCCTCCCTCGCTGAATACAAGCAGCCTCTCACTGCTGCTTCACACACGCTTACGAACATGAAGGCGGCACAGCTGAAAATGATTATTGTTTAATTTATGTAAATAAATATCTAAAAAAAACAAACTTTAATATATGTAAATAGTATATTTTTTGCACATTTATTTTGTAGAGTTACAGCTGTTAATAAATGTGCCTGTGTGACAACTGGGACAAAGCTTTGACTCAGAAATATAATTTTGTTAGTACTTTCTGGAAATAAAAAAAATCGAGATATATATCGTATATCAGGATTTATCTTAAAATATCGAGATATTAATTTTGGTCCATATCACCCACCCTATTTCTCACTAACAGGTTTTTTGTCTCTGCCTTTGGGAGAGTTTCTGTGTGTAAAACAAAATAAAAAGGAGTGATTGGTTTTTAAAAAAAATCTTGTACTGAACGGTGATCCTCATGTGGACCGATGCTTGTCCTGGGCGTACCGTTACAGACCTCCTGTCTGTGCTGTGAAGTCAGTAAATCCACATGTTTGACTGGTTTTCATTTGGATCCATTTTTTGTGTCCGACAGAGAGGCGGCCCGAGAGTGTCGTAGGAAGAAGAAGGAGTACGTCAAGTGTCTGGAGAACCGGGTTGCCGTGCTGGAGAACCAGAACAAAACCCTCATTGAGGAATTAAAAGCCCTTAAAGACTTGTATTGCCACAAGTCTGAGTAAAGACTCAGACCCCCTGAGGGGGCGGGGCTTGGCAGGCTCCACCTCAGTAAAGACTCAGCTCTGAGCATCTGTAAGCCACTCCTCCTTTTCTACTCTTCTGCTTTCTTTTTTTTTTTTTTTTGTAAAGTGCTGGTATTTTTGTGAAGCAACTCAAGAGTGTCGTGGGTTTCCCGTCAAAGTGTGGGCCGGCGTTCCGAACGAACGCACAGAAGACTTCGAACTGTTTCGTGGCGACCTGACAAAACAATTGATTCTTTTGTCGCCACACAGGGAAGCATTCCAGTCACTGGTGCCTGCCTGGTTAAACTGGGCAACATCACCAGCAACCGCCCAACACGGAGCTCGCTGGCTCAGATCATTTGGACTTTAGCGTGCGACATTTATATTTTTAACACCTGTTACTTCGTTACTCTTTGAATTGTGGACTGTGTTTTGGACATTTTACCTTTGACCCGTTTTTTTGTTTGTTTTCTTATAACCCTAAAAAAAGAATGCAATTATTTTCAAACCTCAAAAGCCCATGTTTTATTCTCAGTAGGACAAAGTTTTTTTTTCTTTTGGCTGCTCCCTTGAGAGTGAACTCGCACGAAGGATCGGGCAATTGTTTTACACCCGATCCCCTTCCTGGCACAACTTGGGCTCGATCCTGTGCAGCCTCAGAATTATAAGACCGACCGCTGAGCTACCCCAGCTCCTCCCATTAGAACATAAATTACTTTTTTTCCAAAATCAATTTCTTAATTTCAATGTTTGGCATGTTTACTACGTTTCATTGTGGATAAAATATGGGCTTTAGAGATTTTATCATCAATGCATTTAGTTGATTTACATTTTAAACATCCCACCTTGTTTTTATTGGTTGTATATAGCTGGTTTTTTTATCATGTCAGTTTTATTCTGGTTGAACATAAGAAAAAGGGTAACTATAACATGGTTTTGATGTTAAACGCAGCTTTTAAAATGCAGTGAGTTTGGAAAATGTTTAAAGGGATCTCCGACTAGTTGGAACAATAGATCTTATTTAATAAACAATAACTTCCGTAGCGATAAAAACAAGACTGCAGCGTTTCCCCGAGTTAACTTGCCTTGTCAGGGTGCGCTCATTTCTTCCATGATTTTTTTCAATGTGGGGGGTGGAGATAGACACATCTGTGTTGCGCGCTGTTTGTATCGACAGTTTTCGAGCAGTGGTGTTGGAAGATGGCTTAGCACAGGGGTGCCCAGACTTTTTCAGCATGCAAGCTACTTTTAAAATGACCAAGTCAAAGTGATCATCTACCTACTATAAGGCCCCATTTACATGAGAACAACCTCTGGAAACGTTGGTGTTTTATCAGTGTTTATTGGGGGGAAAAAAAATGAAAACTGAGAAGGTTTATATGAAAACGCTGTGGTTACCATGTCAGTCGGGTTGCCAGATAAGAAATCCTGACCTGTGGCATTAAAATGATAGTATTTTTACCTTAACTGTCATATGTGCTGAGTAAAGGTATTCTAAGATGAGGTGTGAGTTGTGTGTTCATGCTCAATAATCAAGGTAAAAATTAGGGGTGCACCGACGGTTACTTTTTTTGCTGAGACGTTTTGTCCTTCATCCAAAGGACTTCTTAAACTTTGGTGTTTTGAACCTCTTTGGCATGGCTGCCTTAGAGGAGTTGACGGGGGAGGGTGGACCCCAGATGCCAGTTTATCACCAACAAACAGATTTTTTTTTTCCACTATGGGAGTGTGCTGTTTGTGGGACTCAGCTTGTTTGGCGGCTGCTCAGATTGAAGAAGTCCTTTGGATGAAGGACGAAACGTCTTAGCAAAAAAACAAACCATCCAGATGACCTGACTGAACATCATAGTCAGGATGGATGATAGGCTGACATCTATTTTTTTTTAATGTCATGCGATCTACCCATAATACCTTTGAGATCGACCGGTAGATCGCGATCGACATATTGGGCACAACTGGGTTAGCGTGAGGGAAACAGGGCGTTAACTGTAGCTTTTTAGCTAGTGCGTCTGTATTGCGCACCGCTAGCTTAGCACTGTGTCAGTGCCAGCAGTTGTCGATAGAGGGGGGTTCGGTAGGCAGAGCTCTTGGTTCTGTTGAAAGGGCGAAGCGCCCTGGTTGTATAATGGTAGGGGAAACACGGGGGGTTGAAAGAAATGGCTCAGTGAGGGAAACAGAGCAGTATCTCTGTAGCTTTTTAGCTAATGTTTCTATTGCGCTCTGCAAGCTTAGCGATACGTCAGTGCCGTAAGTTGGGGGTTGGCAGTTCCAGTATTTCCCCTACATTACTTGCCTTGGCTCCTGTGATTTTTGTCGACAGGGTTGGGTGGACAACCTTTATTTATACACGTTAGCCTCATTGAGCCTCGAGGACTCATTTACAAGAGAGACCTGTTATAGACCTCTAGCCGCTAGCTTATCGCTACATTCATGCCAGCAGTTGTTGACCGGGGGGATGTTGGCAGGGCGCTCGGTTCTGTTGACAGGGCGGGGCGCCCTCCTTGGATAATGGTAGGGGGAACACTGTGCTGTAGGGTGATTAGTTTTATATATTTTTTGAATATATCGACACCGACGTCACCATTTTATTCACGTTGCAGTGTATTCTGGGTAAATGATGTAGTCTGGTTATCTCGGTACAAGCGCCATTCAGCTTGAATGAGAATTTTGTTCAGCCCTTTAATTTGACCCAATGACAGAGAGGAGGATGAAGAAATGACTCAAACCTTTGCGTTAGATCCAAGAGCTAATAAACATCACAAGTTGATCACGGTTGATTGTTTGGACTCATATTGTGCAAAATGACTAATACAAAATATTACTTTATTGTCACGTTATAACTTTTTAGTCTTTACTCCTTGTGTTTTAGGCTCCACTACAACCGATGTACATCATCAACACAGAATGCATAACACCGGTAAAATAATAGTCATTGTCTTTAGGTGACAAATGTAATAAACATATTTTAAGTAATTTGGTTTTCACAACACAAACAACAAATAGAGAAATAACATATTAAGGCCAAGATGTGGTCGGAGATCTCTTTAAATAAAATAGTTAATACTTTGATATTTTGTTTTTTAAACAAGCAGAAGAGACAACGATCATGATGTATCACGATATGACTTTTACCCACCTTTTAAAAAAAGACAAACGGTTATTCTTATTTTTTTATATTTATTTTATTATTTGTAAAAAGTACACCTAAACTTCTCTTCTTGTTTTTTTTATATACATAACTATGAGCCTTAAAACTTGTCAACAAAATGTCATCTCTATAATGTGTAAAAGGAAAAAAAAAAGGTAATGTTTTCATTTGGGGGTGGTCGGTTTCAGTTTTAATATCAGAGACTAAAGTATTTTCTGCTGAGTCTGTCTCCAAAATCATGTTTTTATGAAAAACGGCACGTGCAATGCTTTGCATTTACAATCCGAGAACATTTCAGATCTACTCGACAGAAAGATTTTACTAAATAATTAACTGTTTTATTGCTCACTAATCGTGAAGGATTGTAAAATGTGACCAAAAAAAAAACAAAGTCATGAACAAAGTGAATATTTTCACGAATACCATCTTTTTCTCTTCTGGTTATATGTAGTCATGTATGCTTTTTATTTTTATTCACAGTATATGTATGTCAACATGTTAAAACAGTGGATTATCTTTGAGCTATACATTATGATATTTTGGCAGCTGGTAATAAAAACGTTTCTGCTCATTTTAGATGGTTTTCAGTAAATTATTGTGATCTCTTTTTACTTTTGTACATTTTCAGCTTCTTTCTCGTGCCATATTTTTTGTGCTATTTCATCAAATCGTATATATCAAATCGTTCAGGAGAAGGGTGCTAGGACTTTTGGTATTGGTGCAACTTTAGCTTTTTGAAATATTTAGCCTTTTCTGCCACTTTTTTCTCATAGAAAATGAATTGAGCTCATTTTACATCCTTCACATCTTTAGATCTGTTTACAACCTTTTACTGCTTTCGCATTTTGTTCTGGTTCAGCTTCTTTGTGCAAATTTAAACTTTTTTCAGCTCATTTCAGCTGTTTTTTGCGCCTTTCAGATTATTTCGGATAACTAGATTTTTGTGCTTCTAACTTATTTCTGATTATTTCAGCTTGTTGTGCTCCTTTCAGCTTATTTCTGCAAGTTTCAGCTTTCAACTACTATTTAGTTATTTTTATACAAATTTTAGCCTTTTCAGCTAATCCCACAATTTTGGCACTTTTGAACTTTTATCAGCCTAATTCAGGAAAAATGTGTTCTCTCCACTTCCTTCTGGTAATTTAAGCTTCTTTCTACATTTTTAGCTACTTTTCAGCTGTATTTGTTTTTATTAGTTTGTTGCTAATTTCAGCTTTTTTCAGATAATTTCCACTTTTTGTGCCAATTTCAGCTTTCAGCCTAATTAGACAAATGTGTACTTTCTGCTTTCTTGTCCTAATTTAAGCTTGTTCTACCGTTTCAGCTACTTTTTAGAAAATGTTTAGCTAATTTCATCTGTTTTCAGATAAATTCAAGTTTTTCTTGGCAACTTCTGCTTTCAGCCTAATTAACTTTTTTATGCTAATTTCAGCTTGTTATAATCCTTTCAGCATTTTTCTGCTATTTCAGCTACTATTTAGTGGTTGTATGAAAATGTTAGCTTTTTTAGGTAATTCCACATTTTTAGCTCATTTCATCTCTTTCCACTTCCTTCCGGTAATTTAATTGTATACTTTTTTTAGCTAATTTTTAGCTGGGTTTTTTTCTTGCTAATTTCAGCTTTTTTCTGATTTCCATGTTTTTGTGCTAATTTCTGCTTCTTTCAGCCTAATTAGACAAACGTGTACTTTCTGCGTTCTTGTCCTAATTTAAGCTTGTTCTACCGTTTCAGCTACTTTTTAGAAAATGTTTAGCTAATTTCAACTGTTTTCAGATAAATTCAAGTTTTTCTTGGTAACTGCTGCTTTCAGCCTAATTAACTTTTTATGCCAATTTCAGCTTGTTATAATCCTCTCAGCATTTTTCTGCTATTTCAGCTACTCTTTAGCGGTTTTATGCAAATGCTAACTTTTCAGCTAATTACACGTTTTTTTTTTGTTTGTTTTTTTAGCTCATTTCAGCTCTCCACTTCCTTCTTGTATGTTAAGCTTTTTTTGCCTTTTCGGCTACTTTTATCTTTTTGTGGGGGGGGGGGGGTAATTTTAGCTTTTTTTTTAAAGCCGATTTCCTAATTTTGTGCTCATTTCTGCTTATTTTAAGATATAAACCTAATTCAGCAAACGTTCTTTCTGCTTTCTTCTACTAATTTAGGCTTGCTCTTTCATTTCAGCTACATTACATTTCAGATTTTTTTATTTTAGCTATTTCAGCTGTTTTTCAGCAATAAGCATTTACACTGCATTTTCACAGGAAATGCAATTTCTCTAGCTGATCATAAATCCCTTCCTGACGATAGTTTGCAGGCTTTGTATAAATGGATGTCCCTTTCTCTGTCGTAGTGGACCTCTTGGACGATAAAACGATGCTTGAGCATGCTCAGGAAGTTCGTGTCTCTCTCGTAGCGGATCTTGCAGGCGAGGAGCACCACGGTGGCGTCAGAACTCAAGTATTCCAGAGTTTGAATTAGAGACTGGAATGTGTCCTCCAGGTAAATGATGTCTGCCCCCAGGACCAGATCAAACCCTCCTGCGGGGTAGTGTTCCAGGCCCATGCCCCAGGACAGCTCTGAGACGACCACCGACTGATCTGGGGTCAGGTTGGTCTTGACGTTGGCAGAGAGGAGGTCCAGGGCTGGTTCTCGGTCTGTGATGGTCACATGAGCACCTGGAAGAAGTTGGAACAGTCAAGTTTTTAGTCCAGATACTTAAAAGGATCTACAACTACTCTTATTTCTCTATTCTACCAAAAGATGTTGTTTGTGACACGTGAAAACTCCTAATTACGTTTTAAAAAGTATACAAGACTTTTCACCTGAGGATGTCACCATTACTTTACCGGTGCAATGCATTCTGGGGCAATGGCGTACATTGGGTTTAGTGGAGACTATAAAACACAAGGAGTCGAGGCTAAAATAAAAAGTTATACCGTGACAATAAATGGGGACCGAGATGGGATGGAGGTAGGGCGGCCGACTTGGGACCAGAAAGTCCCAGTTCGACTCCCAGCCATCCCCACATGTCACAGATGCAGGAAGAGGGCCAGCTGCATCATGAAGGACCCCACTCACCCAGCACACACACCCTTTGCTCCGCTCCCTTCAGGCAGGAGGCTGCGAAGCATTAAATGTAGAACCACTAGACTGAGGAGCAGCTTCTACCCTGAAGCTGTAAGACTCCTAAATCCCTAACCAGAAAAAAATCACTGTAATTCCACTTTAGTTGGAAATTTGTCACTTTATCCGTGCTGCTGATTATCTGTGCTGCTGATTATATGGGTTATGCGCGTAGCCAGGGGGGGTTCGGGGGGTTCGAACGAACCGCCCACTTTGCCAATGAAGTCCCACCTACAACTCCCGCGAGATATAGAACTGCGAGGTGAAGTAATTTCATTCATAAAAAACAATGTCTAACAAAGCAAAGTAAAAAGATGAGTTATTTTTGCAATTGAAGTAATGTTATTATTTGCGGGCTTAGTTTGCATTTATGTTGTTAGAGTTAAGGAGTGGTACTGTGCCTTTAAGAGGATGACGTCTTTCATTCTTCTTCGGTGTTTTTTTTTTTTTTTTTGTGTATGTTCGGGCGGGACTCGGGAGTACCGAAGTGTTCGTTCGTGTCTGGGATGAGTTCTGAATAGAAGACTGGACACACACGCTATTCCCCTCTCAGTGTGTTGCTCTTTCTCCACTCACAACCGCCTATTTGGTAACACAGATTTACCTCACACAGCAGTGTTTTAACTAGCTAGCTAATTAGCTTGTTTACACATTTGAAGTTATGTGTACCACCGCCAATGAACCAATCAGAGTAGTCCTACAGGTCCACTTTTTCTTCAAACGAACCGCCCCTCATAAAATCCTGGCTACGCCTATGGAGTTAGAGAAATTGCACATCAGTCAGACTAATGAAGTCTTCTGGATTAAAGACAAAACATTTCAACTATTTTTTTTATGTTTACATCCATCCAGAGGACCTGTTGTTAGATACGTTGATAATCATGTCCTGTCTCGACTTCCTTACTTATCAATGTTGCCAGATTGGGCGGTTTTCATTCTGATTTTGCATGTAAAAATTGCTTTGGGCGGGTGGAGATAATTTGGGCGGATTTGGAGTCAGATCGGCGGTTTTTGAGTTAACCTATTACAACACATTTCAAACAATCATTCATTGGTTCATAGCAAAGCTCCCCTGAACTTTCTCTTCACTGACTGGCTATTGTCATCTGCCAGGGCAAAATTATGCTAGTTTTAGACACCTTGTTGAGCGGGCTGGCCCGTTAAGGCGGTACGTCGGAGCGGCCGCCATGGTGGATGTGGCAGAACTACTGGTCAACTAATAAAGGAAATGCACTGAACTTTATAAAGCACCGTTCTACAAAGTGTTTTATGTTAATGCCTGTCTTTCACACACACCAATACATTTGGAAAACAAACAGACACAAAAGACAACATTTATAACTTTTAAAGTGATTATTAAAAATGTTTACTCCTAAAACGTTTAGGTTAAAGGTAAGAACTAACCCAACATACATATTATTTTGAGTGTATATATATATATATATATTAGGGCTTTAACAGACTACTCGAGTAATCTACACATCGATTCCTAGGACATCTATAGTGTTTTTAAATTTCACGTCGGGTATTCATGGTGACGTCATTACGCCGTCATTACATCACGTGTCACGTGATCCGCACCGGGCGCAGGTTACAAAATGGATTCCTCCAAGCAGACGGATGGAGCCGAGCAAGCCCAGTCTTAGCAAACAGGTAGAAACGCATCAATAGTATGGAAACATTTCACTAAAGATGAATCTTCTGGTTCAACTACCGTAAGGAAACAGAAAATGAATCAACTTCCTGACTGTTTGGAGCTCGTTGCAAACCGGTGTTACACAATATTCTGTGACTACTGTATATTGTTACCGTAGGGGCCGGTGTTGCATGTACTGTTGCAGGTCACAGAATATGGTGCAACACCAGGTCCAATCGACCGAACCACAACCAGCTTCCTCTGATCTTGTTTCACAAACAAAAAGCAAAAAATATTAATCTCTAAACCTATAAAAAAACCTATAAACATATTAATCTCTAAAACTAAACCTAATGCGCAGCACAGCTGGCGGTGGTGCCGAGTGGTCGACCTCCCTACTGTTTTTAAGTTTCGTTTTTGACGTGCGCACGTTTCTTTCAGTTTTACAGCTTAATAATAATAACTAATAGTTTTGTTTTTCCTGTGACTTATTTGCAGTATGATAAATGATAGGATCATAATATATGCTCCCAATGTTTTGTTGGTCTTTTTTTTTTCTTCTTCTTATAATTACCTTTTTTGCAGTTTTATTTATTTTTGCATCTTTAGATCCTATGATGTCATCAAGTTCACGAGTTTTATTATGTTAATGTCGAGTTTAAAAATTATGTAGTCATTCAACCCCTAATATA
>NC_056520.1:23811262-23814141 GCF_014905685.2 Nematolebias whitei
ATATATATATATATATGTGTGTGTGTGTGTGTGTGTGGATTGGGCGGTGTTTTGCGTGATGGGGCGGTTTTTAACAGATTTTTGGGCTGGAAAACCTCGGCTCTATCTGGCAACACTGCTGTTTATATGTGTTTCAAGGATGTTTACTTACCCAGCAGAGCGGCCACAATGCCAACTAGTCCAGTGCCAGCTCCCAGTTCAATGACCCTCTTCCCCTTTAACTCGATGCTTCCCAGCTCCAGATACAGGCTCATCACCACAGCCTGTGAAGGGAAAGGACTTATAAGTGTTTTATTCTCATTTATGACCGATTTATTGCTACTAATGCCACTTACAGCGTCCCACACCACCGCTGCTACACCGAGCTTCTTCCAGTCCTGCGCGAGACGGAGGTCACGGTCCACAAAGCGGAACTCCGCCGAAGAATTGTGGAATTTGGAAAGAACAGGTAACGAGTCATGCACGTAAGGAACAAGAGCCATGATTCTTCAAAATGAAAGAGAACGTTCTTCTGATGTTCAAGGCCGTTCGCTGATTTTCCTCTTCGTTTCTCGCCTCTTTCTGGGTTAAGACATTTATGTCTTGGATTGTTTTTGTTTTTATTTCGTCCAACTTTCTGCTGTAGTCTTTAAAAATATAGTTTGGTTTAGTATTACAATTTTACAGCAACATAGCGTTGCTTTTCCTACAGCTCCGTGGAGCTTCCGGAGTCTCGACATACCAATAAGTAATTTAAGCCAATCAGATTACAGCTCCAGTGAAATTGACCAATCATAAAGCCCTTGATTGTAACGGGCGGAAGTAGCTGGAAGAGGCGTGGTCCGTTCATGAACTCTGCTGCTGCTGGTGGCATTTCAAAATAAAATCATAATCTTTATCTCCCCTTTGCAAGTCATTCAGAAGGTTATGACATGGAGATGGACAGGATATGATATTTACCTTTGACTGCAGGTTTAGGTTTGTGTTGTAATATGTGCTGTTGAGCTCATGCTGATTTATTTCATGCTGCTGTTTTCATTTGTGCTCGTCTGCTCACACAGACTCATGTTCGTGCTGCTGTTGTTCGATGTAAAGTTTTTGTACTGCTAGTGCTTTGTGTATTCTTCGTTTAGCATATTTCTTAGTTCACATATCTTATTACAGTTTTTCTTTACAATTTATACTTTTTGTTGGATGTAACTGGGACCCTGTGTACACAGTTTTATTCCACCACATGTACCACATGACATGACAATAAAGAAACATTGACCTTGATTTTCAGCTGTCTGTTTGTTAGCTAAATCAATCAATATCTCATAAACCACTGGACAGGGTTTAACAAACCTCAATCAAAATCATCTTTATATATACCTCTACAACTGATTGCCTTTTACAGTCAGCCTGATACAAGATGGCTGCCACAGCTGATCAGACTTATCAAACACAACAGTAGCTATAACTCGGTCAATTCTGCATGAATAAATAGCTCAAATTTGGTGTGGTAGTAGCTGAGACGGATCCCTAGCATATACACTAAGCCAGTACTTCCCAAAGTGGGGTACTCGTATCCCTGGGGGTACGCAAGAGGGACGTAGGGTGTACGCAAGAAAATTTGAAAAAATTAATTAAAACAATGTGAAAAGAACCAGACTACACTCGCACATAAATAGACTGAGGCACCTTCTCACATAACCAAATAAATACCCGTGTAAATGCTAACATCTAGTGTTCCACAAAATCATTGCACTGACAAAGTACTTGCTGAAGGAACACCTGTCATTCAAAGCAATTACTGGCGCCAAAAGGCAAAGGCGAACACTATTATTTTGCCAATGTTTGTGTCTATTGCAAAATATGCTATGAACCACTGGATGAGTTTTGACAAAAGTAATCGTTAGATATACAACTCATTAACTTAGTGTGTCAACCCAATTCAAAATGGCTGCTACAATCAATTGAGCTTTAAAACCGAAAGGGTACAAGTCACTCAATTTTACGAACACTAAGGTAAAATTACTTTAAATTACGTCTTGGTCTTCTGCATTCATACAGCTCCTCCTACATGTGTTGATGTTCGACGTGATGTTTTCATGTTATGAGTGCTTAGTGTATATTTAGTTGATGTTTTTCTTAGTTAATATCTTGGATGTTATTGTTTTTCTTTTACATCTTATTGTTGGATGTAACTGGGACCCTGTGTACATAATTTCGCTCCACCACATGTACCACATGAGGTGCGAATGACAATAAAGAATCTCTGACTCTGACATGTCTCTGCGTGAGTGCAGCTACAGCGTGCACTCTGAGGACATTATTACCTGCAGTGTTCCGTCAGTGAGGACTGAACTTGGCAAAAGGATCTTCTCCTACTCCACTCCTGTTTCCTGGAATATCTTGCAAAAATATCTGAAGCTCTCGACCTTGAACTCTCTAAGTGGCTTTAACAATCTGCTAAGTTCTTGGCAAGAACCAATGCAGACATGTTCCTGTTTTTAGTTTTCTAAACCGCCTTATAATCTAGCTGTTTTTTTCGCTACTTTTCCTTTTAATTACCATTTTATTTTCACTTGTTACAAAAAACCTAATTTTGTACGCATCCTTAATGATTATCTATGGTCATCTTTGTTGTCCACTGTTGTCATCACTCTTTGGTAAAATCAGGTCTCTCTTGTAAATGAGTTCCCGAGACTCAACGGGATTAACCTGCGTGAATAAAGGTTGAATGAATGAATGAAAGTTAGCAAAATATTTTATCATCCACTGGATGGATTTTTTATGAAACTTTATGAAAGTAATCTTAAACTTTTGAAGTTATTTGGTCACATAATTGTTTTAAATATTGTTTTCCTATTCATATATACATATATATATACATACATAAATATACATGTATGTATATA
>NC_056520.1:23814241-23817353 GCF_014905685.2 Nematolebias whitei
TATATATATATATATATACAGGTCCTTCTAAAAAAATTAGCATATTGTGATAAAGGTCATTATTTTCCACAATGTAATGATAAAAATGAAACTTTCATATATTTCAGATTCATTGCACACCAACTGAAATATTTCAGGTCTTTAATTGTTTTAATACTGATGATTATGGCATACAGCTCATGAAAACACAAAATGCCTGTCCCAAAAAATTAGCATATCATGAAAAGGTTCTCTAAACAAGCTATTAACCTAACCATCTGAATCAACGACGTAACTCCAAACACCTGCAAAAGATTCCTGAGGCTTTTAAAATCTCCCAGTCTTGTTCATTACTCAAAACCGCAATCATGGGTAAGACTGCCGACCTGATTGCTGTCCAGAAGGCCATCATTGACACCCTCAAGCAAGAGGGTAAGACACAGAAAGAAATTGCTGAACGAATAGGCTGTTCCCAGAGTGCTGTATCAAGGCACCTCAGTGGGAAGTCTGTGGGAAGGGAAAAGTGTGGCAGAAAACGCTGCACAACGAGAAGAGGTGACCGGACTCTGAGGAGGATTGTGGAGAAGGGCCGATTCCAGACCTTGGGGGACCTGCGGAAGCAGTGGACTGAGTCTGGAGTAGAAACATCCAGAGCCACCGTGCACAGGCGTGTGCAGGAAATGGGCTACAGGTGCCGCATTCCCCAGGTCAAGCCACTTTTGAACCAGAAACAGCGGCAGAAGCGCCTGACCTGGGCTACAGAGAAGCAGCACTGGACTGTTGCTTAGTGGTCCAAAGTACTTTTTATGGATGAAAGCAAATTTTGCATGTCATTCGGAAATCAAGGTGCCAGAGTCTGGAGGAAGACTGGGGAGAAGGAAATGCCAAAATGCCAGAAGTCCAGTGTGAAGCACCCACAGTCAGTGATGGTCTGGGGTGCCATGTCAGCTGCTGGTGTTGGTCCACTGTGTTTTATCAAGGGCAGGGTCAATGCAGCTAGCTATCAGGAGATTTTGGAGCACTTCATGCTTCCATCTGCTGAAAAGCTTTATGGAGATGAAGATTTCATTTTTCAGCACGACCTGGCACCTGCTCACAGTGCCAAAACCACTGGTAAATGGTTTACTGACCATGGTATTACTGTTCTCAATTGGCCTGCCAACTCTCCTGACCTGAACCCCATAGAGAACCTGTGGGATATTGTGAAGAGAAAGTTGAGAGATGCAAGACCCAACACTCTGGATGAGCTTAAGGCCGCTATCGAAGCATCCTGGGCCTCCATAACACCTCAGCAGTGCCACAGGCTGATTGCCTCCATGCCACGCCGCAATGAAGCAGTCATTCATGCAAAAGGATTCCCGACCAAGTATTGAGTGCATAACTGAACATGATTATTTGAAGGTTGGCGTTTTTTGTATTAAAAACACTTGTCTTTCATCGGTGGGATGAAATATGCTAATTTTTTGGGACAGGCATTTTGGGTTTTCATGAGCTGTATGCCATAATCATCAGTATTAAAACAATTAAAGACCTGAAATATTTCAGTTGATGTGCAATGAATCTGAAATATATGAAAGTTTCATTTTTATCATTACTTTATGGAAAATAATGACCTTTATCACAATATGCTAATTTTTTTAGAAGGACCTGTACATGTATGTATATACATACATGTATATATTCATATATACATATATATAAATGTATGTATATGTATATATATATATTTTATACATATATACATGTATGTATATACATACATGTATATATTCATATATACATATATATACATATATATACATGTATGTATATATATATACATGTATGTATATACATATATACATACATATATATACATATATACACACATATATATATATATATATATATTGCATGTTTATGTATGTATTATACATACATTGTATATGTGTATATATATATATATGTGTCTGTTTATGTATGTATTATACATATATTGTATATGTATATATATGTATATGTATATATTTATACACACATTTATAGACTCTTATTTTGAAAATGTAATTCCGGAAGTAGTTGAGTACTGTAGCCGCCAGCATCGGCTTGACGATCATGACGTGTGTCGCGTAACTGCGATGAGATGGACGCTTGCCATATAAGCAATAACTGCTTCTTTCTCGCTTATTTAGTCCTCTTAAGAAGTCCCAGGTGCTGAATTCATCCGGAACTTTATTTTGGCAGGAAAACCTGAAAGCTGACAGAGAGGGTCTTCTTCTGCGGTGAAAATGGATTGATCCATTCCGAGGAGAGGGGAGCCGAGAACCATGGACTGAGGTGCGAACCCATGGAGGGAGAGGAGCTGCTGGCTGTTGTCCTCACTTTAGGCTCCGTGCAGTGATATAAGTTGTTACTTAATGGTTCAGTGTGCAGAACGAGCCGGTCCGCGCGAGTGAAGTGCGCTGCGCACACGCCCTGAACATGTCCGGCTGCAGATCCCTGATCCATCCGAGCCTGGATTCTTGTCTGCAGCTTGGACAACCACTGTGTTGCTAACCTGAACTACTTATATTAATCTAGATTAAACATACGCGTTTATTTCACTATTATTAGGGATGCACAATATTGGATTTTTGGTCGATATCCGATATGTTAAAACTTATTTGGCCGATAACCGATACTAATACCGACGCCCCCCCCCCCCCCCCCCCCCCCCCCCCCCCCCCCCCCCCCCCAGCCCAGACCTACTTACAGAGACTACATATCTCTTTGCTGCGTAATTAAAATACCACATTATTCTGCATGGTCTTTGTCAATTCAGCTTGCTACCAAATGCAAAAAGGGGGATGAAAATATGTAACACTTTTTTCATTCAACCTTTATTTGGACAGGTAAATCCCATTGAGCCTCAAGAGAGACCTGATTAAACTTCAATTTGTATTATGTTTAATGTCAAATTTACTAATGACATTTACTCTCTAACACAATGACAACACTCGAACAGTGCAAATTTGTAAATGCTCATAAAGTCAACTGTGTGCTTGACGTCATAATGTGCTGGCGTTGCAGGCATCCTTGTCACTGGGTTGTCATACAAAAACAGTGCCTATATATATATATATATTTATATATATATATATATTTATATATATAT
>NC_056520.1:23817453-23818850 GCF_014905685.2 Nematolebias whitei
ATGGCTCAAATATAATATTGTGATATTTCAGAGCATTCTGACGATAACGATGAATTTCGTGATATAACCAAAAATAACAGAAATCATAGTTATTCATTTGACAAAATTCACTTAAGATGTTGCTTTACAGTATTATATAAAAACAAAAAAAAACGAGGGTTAATTTGACTGAAATTACTTTATTTAGTAAAGTATTCAGTCTCAAAGTATAAAAATAAAAAAGATCCTTCTGTTATTTAGATTGAAAACGTCTGCACAAAATATATATCAATAAATCCACAAAAACTGAAGTGCAGGTGAAGTTTCACAAAATAACTAAATAAAATTACGCTTAAGATCTGTTGAGCATAAATTTAACATACAACAAAAAATATGTTGCCTTTAAAGGAGCTATAACTTCCAAAACTTGACACGGTGATCAGCTGACCCTGAAGCTTGTTGGTGTTTCATCTTCCTCTGTTCCTGCAGAATGATTAATTTCTCTGATGCTCTGTCTTTGATCACCTGACTCTGTTCTTGGTCCATGGACTGTGGAACTCAAGAGACACAGCTGAGCTGCACATGTTTGTACCAGCAGTTTATAGCGGGGCGGACACGGCTGAGCTGCGCCCGCACCGGCAGCCCAGAGCAGGGTACGGGGAGAGAAAAAAGGCGAGCTGCGCTGGTAGGAGGGGGAGGGAGAGACAGTTGAGCTGTCACTGTCTGTACCCACAGTTTAGAGCTGGATGGAGAAACACAGCTGAGCTGCGCATTGTTTGTTTTTAGCATTTTAGCTAGCTAGTATTGTGTGCAGCTAATTAGCGTTACGCCAGTACCGACAGGTGGATGGGGGAGTGCGCAGTTTGGTTCAGTAGTTCACCGCGCTCAGTTTTGTTAACGGGACGGGGCAAACACTGACGTACTTATGTCATGAAATTAGCATATCATGGTACAATTTATATTCCCAGGCAAGCTTTTTTTTTTACCGGTATTATCATGAACGATATGATATGGACATTGGGCATCTGCTAAGGATGCCCCCTGGACGCCTCCCTAGGAAGGTGCTTCAGGCATGTCCGGCTGGAAGGAGACCCCAGGGAAGACCCAGGACACGCTGAAGAGACTATGTCCCTTGGTTGGCCTGGGAATGCCTTGGAATCCTCCCAGAAGAGCTTCTGGGCTTCTCTGCTCAAGGTGCTTTCCCCACGACCCGACTTCGGAACAAGCGGAAGATAATGGATGGATGGATATGATATGACCCAGCCCTACACCCACACACACACACACACACACATATATATATATATATATATATATATGTGGATGGATATATATATATATATATATATATATCCATCCATCCATTTTCTTTACCCGCTTATTCCATTTTGGGTCACGGGGGTCGCCGGTGCCCATGT
>NC_056520.1:23818950-23831657 GCF_014905685.2 Nematolebias whitei
ATATATATATTACTATACACTCATATATATTGCTCCAACGAAACACGACGCTCTATATATATATATATATATATATATATATACAGCGCCTTTTATATCAGTGAGTTATTTTGATGGAATTGCTGATGTCCGATATTTAACATTATTGCTAATATCAATCGATAAAATGCCGATAATATTGTGAATCCCTAATTATTATTGTCCCCACATGTTTAGCAGAAAATTGGCTTTTTTTGTTGTTGTTGTTAAAGTGTCTCCCTAAAAGGTTGAACTTTGACCCCTGAAGTGCAGTGTTGTCAGCAGGGGGTCCCCTCCAGAGTTGTATGGGAACCAGCTGTGTCTGTAGTCAGACATGGGGGCTTCGGTGTCCTGCTGCATCTCGCCCGGTGAGAGCCCAAAGATCCTGCGGAGACACGTGGACCTGGACGAGTGTCCCTTCACCACCACAGAGGACGTGAGCGAAGACACTGGGACCTACCTGCAGCACATCAGTGACCGGGAGCTCCCTGATGGTGGGTCTGCGTTGTGTTCACAGGTGTTTGTTGCGTGTCTGAACTATTTGTCTAATCGAGGTTTTCTGTAAACAGAATTGGCACAAGAGGCAAACCCGTCGGACCACCCTAGAGCCAGCACCCTCTTCCTCAACAAGTCCCAAACAGATGGTTTGTATTTCCCAGAGAGTGTTTCTTTGATTATTACTCATTCTGTCTGTGCCACTTACTTTTTATTCTCTTATACCAGTTCGTGAGAAGAGGAAAAGCAACTACATGAACCATGTAAGTGACAAGTCGACAGTCGTGGGGTAAGACAAGTCTGTTATCACCAAGAATAGCATTCCTAATAAAAACAATACTGGGTTAAAAACATGAAAATTTGACTTTACACATACAAAAACACACACAACAGATTCCACTCCATCTTCTACTGCTGATCTAGTCAGGTCGCCAAGGCAGCAGGTCCAGGAGAGAAACCCAGACATCCCTCTCCTCAGCAACTCTTTCCAACTTGTCCTGGGGGACCTGGGACATTTCCAATACAGAGAAGATTCACAATTCAGTGAGTTCTGGGTCTTCCCCGAGGTCTCCTACCAATGGGACATGCCCGGAAAACCTCTAAAGGTAGGCAACCAGGACACATCCTAATTAGATGCCAGAACCACCTCAAATGACTCTGTTTGATGCAGAGGAGCAACTCCGAGCTCCCCTCCACTTTTTCTCAAGATGGGCCCATCCGCCCTACCAAAGAAGCCCATTTCAGCCGCTTGTACCCAGGATCTTGTTATTTTGGTCATGATCCAAACCTGACCACAGGTGAGGGCTGGAACGTAGACAGACCAGTAGATTGTGACCAAAGTGCTTTACAATTTAGTCAAATTAAAATGAGAACAAGAAAAAAAAGAAAATGCATCTTGTGCCATTCAGAAAACACAAGAAAGTTGACTATAAAATACAACACACAAGAAGAAACCTTGAAGAAACCAGACGACTGACTGAAGCAACACCCTCATTACTGAGGGACGAGACCCCAATCCATTGATCCATCTCTTGTCATCAATCGTAAACAGGAAGTCCAGATTCTTAAACTCCTCCTCCTGAGGCAAAGTCTCCCTCCTGGACCGGAGGAAGCATTCAACCCATTTCTGGTGGAGAACCATGGCTTCAGGCTTGAACTGACTTTCATTCCAGCCACTTCACACTTGGCTGATGGTGCTAGGATGGCATCATCTTAGTAGTTCGTTGGCAGGGCGCTCAGTTCTGTTGACAGGGCGGGGCACCCTCCTTGTATAATGGTAGGGGGAACACTGGAATGACTCAGCTACTACCACACCAAATTTTACCTTAGTGTTTGTAAAATTGACTTGTACCCTTTCGGTTTTAAAGCTCATTTGATTGTAGCAGCCGTCTTGAATTGGGTTGACACACTAAGTTAATGACATGTACATCTAATGATTACTTTTGTCAAAACTCGTCCAGTGGTTCATAGCATATTTTGCAATAGACAAACAAAAATTGGCAAAATAATAGTGTTCGCCTTTGCCTTTTGGCGACGGGTAATGGCAAAATGAAAAATCTGCTGATCAAATGTATTGATTAGCTGATCATCAGTGGGACCACCTCTAGAAGAGCAGTTTTGGAGCATTGCAGGTGCGTTAACAACAAGGCATCAACAATTACCTAAAAAAAATGGAACTGTTGCTGCCCATCAATCTAATAATGGCTAAAGGGAATTCCCAAACCATTTGGAGTCCAATATTCTACAGAGTTAAGTAGAAAACATTTAAGATGGCCACCAGTCTTCCCAGGAGTGGGTGTCCCAAAAAATTCCACCCAAGGTCAAACCATGCAATGCTTAGAGAAATGGAGGGGGAAAAAATCAAGACGCTTCATCTCCACAGTCTTCACTTAGCAGGTTACAGGACCTCTCAGAACGATAAGAAAAAGACAATGTTCCGTTTGGATGGGTCGTTATAAGAATGCTTCTTTAAAAAGAATATGGAAACCAATATAGCAACCTTAGGTTTGCAAAGTTGCATCTAAATGAATCCCAAGACTTCTGGAACATGGTCTTTCTAGACAAATGAGGCCAGAGGTCTTCACCCACAACACAGCTTCATGTTTGATTAAAGTCATCACCAACTGTCATGCACAGTGGTAGAAGGGTTATGATTGGGCTTGTTTTACAGCAGCAGGACCCGGGCACCTTGCATCACTGAGCCATCAACTTGTAAGACATGCCGACACAGAGGAACATGTTGTGTGTTTCTGTTCAGCTGCTAAACCTGGTAAAGATAAAATCTTCATATCCCCATACAGAAGACCCGAGAACTGAAAGACATTGGATGTGTTCCTACGTTGAAATTCAAAAGAACTGAAAAATGAACTTTAATTATGTCTTTGGGTGTTGATATATTGTTTTACCCAGATGTCTCCAGGGCTTCTGACTAAAAAGTACAGCTCCTGCTCGACAATATTCATCGATGACAGCACCGTCAGCCAGCCCAACCTCAAGAGCACCATCAAATGGTGAGAATGCTTTTTTTGTCCTGCTACAAATATCCTAATGGTTGTTAAAGGGATCTCACACTAGTTGGATCAATAGACCTTCTTTAATAAACAATTTCCATACCTATAAAAACGAGGCCGTAAAAATACTGTACGCTGTTTATCCTGATGCATGCTCAATAATCCAGGTAGAAAAATCTCGTCCAGAGGACCAGATTTAACTTTTTTAGATGTAGGCTGTTTAGTTTTTGGTAATTTCTAAGAAACGAATGAAACACGAACGTTGCCATTTTATTGTCGCTGCAATGCATTCTGGGTAAATGGTGTAGACAGGGTGCTTTGGTGCGAGCGCCATGCAGCTTGAATGTTAAATTTGGACCTTATTTTACGTTCAGCACTTTAGTTTGAAATGGAACGCGTTGAGAGGAGAGTGAAGAAATTCACATATGTCAAACTCAAGAGCTGTGGGCCAAATCTTGTCCCCTTATATGAAAATGTGAATGCAAAATATTATATCCTAATTTTTTCTTTAAAAATCTGATAAATGCATCATTTAGTATAAACTTCTCTTACTAGAGGGCTAACTTTGAAGCCAGAAAAAATGTTGGATCATTCTGTCATTATTGACTGATGTGCAAAGAGCAACAGAACATCAAATGACACAGACCAAACTCTTGTTCTTGAACCTGCAACCAAGAAAAGATATCGGGTACAGTGTTTCCCCTACCATTATACAAGCGGGCGCTGTGCCCTGTTAACAGAACTGACCTCCCCGCCTACCGGAACGAACTGCGCGTACCCCCAACCCGTCGGCACCACTGGCGTAACGCAATACAGGTGCGCTAGCTAAAAAGCTAAAGTCAGCGCTCACGCTGCCTCTTCCCTCACGCTAGAAACCCCCCCCCCCACCAGTCCGATACTCTGCTGTGTCTCTGACAACCCCCCACCCCCCCGAAAACTGCCGGTACAAACAGCACGCAGCTCATATGTGTGTGTGTGAGACCCCCCCAAAAAATAAATAAATAAAAATCTTGGACAAAATGAGCACCCCGCCATGGCAAGTTATCTAGGGGAAACTCTGAGGTATCAGACTCGAGTTAATGAATCAGCTGAAAGTGGCCCATGGCTCGGACAATTTTTTAAATTTTGGCTCCTTCTTGTGACCGATTTCGACTCCCCTATGATAAATGTTTAATAAATTAAACATCACAAGTTGATCACCTTTCATTGTTTCAACTCATATTTTGTTCATAAGGGACTAATAAAATATATAATAATTTCATAATCTGATAAATCTCAATCTCATAATTTCTGCTTTGGTCACATTACATCTGTATTATAATTGAATACTCCATCTGTACTGTTTTATAAGCTTTTTAATTGTTTTCTATTGTATGGGTGTACATATGGTTATGTTATGTTTTTAATTTAACTTTATTTGTGGGTGTACACAGGTCTTATGTCTTATGTAATGTTCTCATTTTTACTTTATTTTTACTTTATTTTACTTTATTACTATTCACACCTTATGTCGAAGCAAATTCCTAGTTTGTGAACCTCGTTCATTGACATGGCAATAATAAACTGATTCTGATTCTGATATAACTTTATTGTCATCTTATAGCTTTTCAGTCTTTTTTTTGTGTGTGTTTTAATCACTACAGCCGTTGTAAATCATCGATCCAGAATGCGTTGTGCCGGTAAAATAATGGCGACGTCCTGAAAAATGTATTAAATGTATATTTCTTTAAAGTTATTATAAGTTTTTATGTGGGCGGCATGGTGGCTCAGCTGGTAGAGCTGTTGCCTCTCAGCGAGAAGGTTGCCCGTTCAAATCCCGGCCAGGGATCTTTCTGGGTCGAGTTTGCATGTTCTCTCTGTGCTGTGTGGGTTTTCTCCGGGTACTCCAGTTTCCTCCCACAGACCAGAAACATGCATGTTAGTCTGATTGGTAACTCTAAATTGTCTCTAGGTGTGAGTGAGAGAGAGAGAGAATGGTTGTTTGTCTTGTTTGTCTCTGTGTGTCCTTGTGATGGACTGGAGACCTGTCCAGGGTGTACCCTGCCTCTCACACAGTGATAGCTGGATATGGGCGCCAGTGATCCCTATGTCCCAAAATGGAAAAAGCAGGTAAGGAAGGAAGGATGGATGGATAAATGGATGGATGGAGTTTTTACTTTTAGTAAAATAAAGAAATAACATACCAGTATTACGGCTCATATGTGCAAGTAGTCGGAGATCCCTTTATGGATGATGGGCCACTTGGTTTTGATAACTTGATTAACTGCAGTCCTCAAGTGATTTGTTGTGTTTCTGTGTTCCAGCGTATCACTGGCCATTTACTATCACATCAAAAACAGGTAGGAAAAGTTATAAATATTGGCTTACAAGTGGAAACAAGGGTTGACGGCGTATAAAAAATGGTAGCATGTATTTAACAGTTAATTAAAACTTTAATTGTCTGTTTGATTGTGATCCTGGCAACACACTTCAACAAAATTGGCTCAAGTTTTCGTGTATTCTGTTCAAATGATTTAAGGTCCAGGGAGAAAGAAATGACTGAACTTGGAATCTTGAACACATGTGCTTTTCAAAACGTAAATTTAAGAGTTTTACTTAGTGGTTTAGTTACTGGGAGATTAATTTAAAGAAGCTAGACTGAGATGGTCACGACGTGTGCAGAGGAGGGACAGTGGGTATATTGCTAGAAGGATTTTAGGAATGGGACATGGAATAAAAACTCACTGGTGGGTAAGGAGCTAGAGTTTTTGTGTGAGGTTGAATGATACCATCTAGATAAAGTTTGGCTCATCTATCTGCACATCTTGGACTCTGGAACTCCTGGAGAGGAGCTGGACTCTTTTCTACTCTAGAGTTGCTCAGGGAGAGAGGGCAGGTTTGAGCATACCCACAACCCCAACTGAATTAACAAATGTTAGTGTTTTCCCTGCCAAATAAGAGGGTTGCTTCTCTGCTGCTTCAAGCTTCTTGAAGTATGGATGTTGGAAGGGGTGCCATCTGGATATTCTGTTCAGTGTTTCTCCTACCATTATACAAGCAGGGCGCCCTGCCCTGTCAACAGAACCGTGCGCCCTGCTTACCGACCCCACCCCCATCGACAACTGCCGGCATTGATGCACCGCTAATCTAGCAGCACAATACAGACGTGCTAGCTATGAAGCTATGACTATGGAGGTAGCGCTCCCACTACCTCACTCTGAACCGTCCCCCCTCCCCTTCAAAAACTGTACAAACAGCGTGCAAATGCAGACGTGACTCCTTCTCCCCACCCCTGTCGACAGAAATCACGGACGATAGAAGTGCCGTAGCGCAACTAAACTACGGGAAACATTGCTGTTGTTGTACTAGGTGACTTCAGTGCCCATGTGGGCCATTATATGGATGGTGTGACTGGGAGGCATGGCTTTCTGATTTGAACCTGAATGGTGTTTTGTTATTGAACTTTTATGCTGGGCTGTCCGTAACAAACACCATGTTTGAGCATGGAGTAGTCCACAAGTATATTTCTTACCAGCCCACGTTGGGCTAAAGGTTGATGATCTATTTTTGTATCATGTCATCAGACTTGTGGCCCTTTGTCTTAGACATGGGAGAAGAGGGGCAGAGCGGTTAACTGATCACCACCTGATGGTGAGTTGAGTCAAGGTGTGCTGGAGGATGCTGGACAGACCTGGTGAACCCAAACACACAGTGAGGGTGAACTGGAAATGGCTAGTGCAGCCCCCTGTCCAAGCGACCTTCAACTCACACCCCTGGGAGAGTTTTTCCACATCCTGGAGAGGTCAGGGGATATGGAATCCAAACTGGTCATGTTCAGAGCTTCTTCAGGAGCCTGAAGGTTGTTAGTGCCTGTCGTGGTGTCAATTAAAAGACCCACTGATGGACACCAATGGAGATGGAGACCATCATGCTGAAGGAGGAGGCCTTCGGGGCTTGGCTGTCCCAAAGGACTCCCAAAGCAGCTGACAGGTACAGGGTGGCCAGAAGGACTGTGCCTTTGTGGATCTGGATGCAAAACATCAAGCATGGGACAAATTCAGAGAGGCCATAGAGAAGGATTTAATTTGGCCTCGAGGAGGTTTTGGCAAACCATTTTGCTGCTTCAGAAAAGGAAAGTGGACTTTATTCCTGGCCATGTTTGGTTTGGGCGTGGACTTGTTGGCTCAGACTGAGGATTTTATTAAGCAGTGGAAAGGGCACTTTGAGGACCTCTTCAATCCATCCACCATGTCCACTGTTGAAGACGTGGACACGGCGGATTTTCTTCTCACAAAAATTACTTGAAATGAAAAACCTCATGACTGGAAACGATACAAGCAAACTAGACAGATTTGATTGAATCAATGCAAAGCTGTCATTTATTTTTCACATTATACTTCATATTCAGATAATTTATTAAATTACATTCATTCAAACATGTTGTAACCCACTGAAAATCAAAAATAAAAGTATTTTTATATTTTCTATAGCAAGAAGCTCTGAAAAAGTTATTTGAGAGCCCTCAAAAACACACAGCAATGAGTAAAGTTATTTGATATTTATATGTGTGTATGTATATATATATATATATATATATATACACACACACACACACACATCAATGTTTCCCCTAGTATACATGACAGTAGGGCGCTCATATCGTCCGTGATTTTTGTTATTGGGGGGGGGGGGGGTGTAGATGGAGACACGTCTGTTTTTCGTATTGCCTTTACCAACAATTTTTGAGCAGTGTATGTGTGTGGGGTTATTTCCATCTGGAGTGTTAACTCTAGCTTTTTAGCTAGCGCATCTGTGTTGCGTGCGGCTAGCTTAGCGCTATGTCAGAGCCGATACTGGGGGGGAGCAGTTCGGTAGGAAGGGTGCTGGATTCTGTTGATAGGGTGGGGCGCTTGTATAATGGTTGCCTTCCCCCCTGGTCAACAACTGTCAGTATTGATGTAGTGCGGGATTAAAAACACAGTAGGCAGTAACGTAGCGCTAAGCCTGCGGGTGGGCAACACATTTGTGACTCTGTCCCCCACCCCCCAACAAAAATAAATACGACAAGTGCCCTGCCGAGGGAACTGATCTAGCGGAAACATTGCACTGATTTATATATTTACAGTACACACATACAGTATCTATATGATTTTATTTAATTTTTTAAGAATCCTGGTTAAGCTAGATTACTTTGTGTTTTTTTATTGGCACTTTACAAAAATAGCCACTTTATGTCAGTTTGTTATGAATATGAAATTCCAAAATGCATCGGGCCTCTCAAAGTTCAATACAACCATCAATAAAGGATCATCATTTTTTGCAATGATTAATTATTTTCCATGATTTTTTCAGAGACTCAAACCGCTCCCTGGATATATTCGACGAGAAGAAGCATCCTCTGTCGGTGAGTCTGCATGCAGCAGATTATGTTAGACAAAGCTGAGTAGTCAATGATGACAAAACTTTGCCCAACAGAAAGAAAAAGTGCCGGACGATTACTCTGTGGTCGATCCAGAACACAAATTGATCTACCGCTTCATTAGAACACTCTTCAGCTCTGCTCAGCTCACGGCCGAGTGCGCCATCGTCACTTTGGTAACGACTCGTTCTCATCTTTTCACTCCGGGCATTGTGCATCCTGAACTAAACACTGAACATTGCGTTAGGTATACCTTGAGCGGCTACTGACATATGCAGAGATCGACATTTGCCCGTGCAACTGGAAGTGCATCGTCCTCGGCGCCATTCTTCTGGCCTCCAAAGTCTGGGACGACCAGGCCGTTTGGAACGTCGACTACTGCCAGATCCTCAAGGATATCGCCGTGGAGGACATGTGAGCGCCTGAAACCATTATCTTACCAGCTGGTTGATGACTTGTTTTTAAATGACCTTGTTGAATTTGTTGAACAGGAACGAGATGGAGCGCCACTTCCTGGAGCTTCTCCAGTTCAACATCAACGTCCCGGCAAGTGTTTACGCCAAGTATTACTTCGACTTGCGCTCACTGGCTGACGACAACAACCTAAGTTTTCCTCTGGAGCCGCTCAGCAACAAGCGAGCCCAAAAACTGGAGGTTTGTATTATTATCAACCTGAAAAGGGTCTTGCCCTTATGTCAACTTTAATGCGGCCCGAACCACAAAATATCCCCCCACAAATTTTACATCAAAACGACCAGCTCGGCACCGTGATGTGTGCTATTACCATATTTTCCGCCATACACGTTGCATCAGTCAAAATATGTCGCTTCGCCATTTACGTTGCATCTATGATGCATCACTGCTGACGCATCGCGTTTGTTACGCATCATCACTGACAATCTGGAAATGCGGGCCGGTGTTGTGCCAAAAATCGATTGGCTGCCAAATGGTGGCCACGGGAGCATTCACGGGAGGACTTTAACAAGAATTTATCAAGATTAACACTTAAAAACAATTATTTGTTTGTTCGACATTTTAGCAAATGTGTGTCTCAGTTTAACTTTTACTTGATAAATGCACTTCAATGGTCAAATCAGCTGCATTTCGCCGGGGCGGCGCAGCGAAATGAAGCTGATTTGACGGTTGCTCCAGATGGTCCCGGAGCTGGATGACAGTGGCAGACTATGGCAAGCCGATTGTGTTGTTAATAGCCACTTTTACCTATTACATGACACAACAGCATGCCATACTAATCGAGTGCCATCTAGCGGCTGAAAATGGTAGTGTTCAATATTTTCAATGTCAGAATGAATGAAATCTCATATCTCAGCCAAAGCTAATTTCAAATAGATCTAACTCAGAGGTTTTTAGAGCTATTTAGGTGACATTTGGTGTATTGGTAGTTAGGAACAATCCCTAATATAAATCCAAGACGGCCGCTTGAGCTAAAAATGAAAAATACTATAAATCAGTCATTTTTAGAGATATTAAGCAGAAATTCAGGGTGGAGGTAGCTGAGAGCAATGTCCAATAAATACTGAATTCAAATACAAAATCCAAGATGGCCACCAAAGATACATTTAAATGTTTTTAACTCAGCTATTTTTACACACATAGAGCTTAAATTTGGTGAGACTATAGCTGAGAACGTTCCCTATCACATACTAAATCAAAATCAAAATTCAAGATGGCCACCAAAGCTAAAATGAAAAAAAAAAAAAAAAGAATAAGTCGTTGATTTTTTTTGCCACATTGAGCTGAAATTTGGTATGGTGGTAGTTGAGAGTGAACCCAAACACATAGTACTGTCAAATCAAACATTTAAAAGAGCTGCAACATGGCAGAGACCCCGTCATGAGTTTCTTCAGAAACTTTCTAGTTTGTTTTAGCTGGTATCTCACTGAGCTGCAGCTAGGCCTGTCGTGATAAACAATAAATCAATTAATCGCTTGATGAAAATTATCAACCTCATTTTCATTTATCAGCTTTATTGTTTCTTCGTGTCTCTCTCTTTCTACCAAAGACACTGGATGACAAAAAGCTCAACTCCGGTGCTCTTCACTGACTCCTCCCTTTCTCTTTTCTCGTTAATATCTGTTTCAACTGTCCAAAATTGCGTTTTTGGATCGTTCAAAGCAGCGAAGCTATGAGCTAAGCTAACAGGCTGACCTCGGGAATAAACCACCGTCTTGTCGAGCTCCAAAATTCACGGTTGAAATCCGTGCCTTCGTGTACAAAGTTGTTTTTCTCTGCAAAAAGAAGCTGAGAACTTGTTTACTGATTATTTATTAAAAGCTTTGAGTGAAAAATGCTACACTAAAGAGTAGGAATGCGAGATATAAACAGTACACGGTAGAAACGATAGAAATGTAGTTTACGATAGAGATCTGACTTCTACCGGCTAACCGCAGTAATGCTGTGTCTGATGTAAAATCAGAGTTGTCAGATTTAATTGTTACTTTTTTTTAGTTGAAAACTGTGCGCAAGTGGTGTTAAAATCTTTTCTTCGAGGGCTAAGTAGAGAAGCTACAAGCTAACTACGCCCGGTTTGCCATAGTGTTGCCGTATTCTGACGCATGCACAAAACGCTGTGTTCCGTCGAAAGTTGTTGGTGTTTTTTCTCATCGAAAGTTAAAGTAAGCGTTGGTCAGCTTTAGAGAAACCTGCTCTCTGATCTGTGAAAATAATGCTGTGTTGTGTGATTTTACTGCGGGACCCTCTGGTCAAAGCCACAGACTCATTTTGTGTCAGTTCTCCATTAAAGCAGAAGGAGGCGCCCACTAGAGGGTTGGAGGGTGAAGTGTTTCAGTGTAAAATGCTGCTCTGTTACTGTTCATTTCTTAAGTGAGAATACTGGAAACTGTTAAAAGAGTTAAGAACATATTATCCTGATGCATGCTCAATAATCCAGGTAGAAAAATCTAAAAAAGTTAAATCTGGTCCTCTGGACATTCAAGAAAACAAAACAAAGCAAAACAACAAAAAAATATAGAAACGTTTCGTCTCTCATCCGAGAGACTTCTTCAGTCTGAGGTGCTGTATTCAGCTCAGTCTCTTAAATAGCACCTTCTCAGAGTGGATCAACCAGTTTTGCTGCTGACAACCAAAACCAGCTGATCACATGCTCAAGAAGGACCATCAGCCTAACAATGGATCATTAGCACACTGATGGCTGTTTACTGTTCACAGAGGGCTGAGTGATACTAGCAATCACAGCATTGTAAGAGGGGGACAATTGAACACGTAGGCCTCCACCCCTGTTTAACGATGGGCGATTTCTTTTCACAAAGATGGCCTCCTTTACTCCTCTCTCAAACCATCGTTTCTCTCTATCCAGGATGTGCACATCTTCATCCCTGAAAGAGTGACCGCTGGCCTGGAGATGAGTGTAGACCGCAGAGTCCTGGCCTGATGATGTTGATCTTCTGTGCTGGGCCATCCTTTTGGCCCACTAAACAGCCACTGGCCAAAAGGATGGCCCAGCACAGAAGATCAACATCATCAGATCCATTGTTAGGCTGATGGTCCTTCTTGAGCATGTGATCAGCTGGTTTTGGTTGTCAGCAGCAAAACTGGTTGATCCACTCTGAGAAGGTGCTAGTTAAGAGACTGAGCTGAATACAGCACCTCAGACTGAGGAAGTCTCTCAGATGAGAGACGAAACGTTTCTACATTTTTTTGTTGTTTTGCTTTGTTTTGTTTTCTTGAATGTCCAGAGGACCCGATTTAACTTTTTTAGATTAAGAACATATTATTTTGTTTAAAACATATGGCTAAAACTACATTTGATATCTTTTGCACTGTTTTGCACTACAAGAAAGAAGCCTAAAACTTGATTTGTTTATTATTTTAAAACTCTCTGGACCTATTAGTGGAATTTTCTTAATTCAAAATATATCATGGCAAAAGGACACCCTATGCTTTTTTATTCCTATTGCAAGTTTTAGACCAAAAATATATTGCGATATATATCCTTATCGCCACCCTTCACAATACATATCGTGATATGTATTTTATGCCATATCACACATTCCTACTAAAGAGCTCAAACCACACCGAGCGTCCACCATGTCAGCCCATGCCACATCAGGGACCCTCCCTCCCATTTTTCTTAAAGAGACACACTACTCAACTATCCATTCTTTGGTTCAAACATTCTTATACTGCCATCAGGTGGTCAAAAAAGGTACTACACACCAAGCAAATCAACATTTCCTCTAAAATTTGACAATTAATTATTGTTAAATGTAGTGGACTAGGCCCATGTCAAAAACTAAGTCTAAGGT
>NC_056520.1:23831757-23836076 GCF_014905685.2 Nematolebias whitei
CGCAATATATTTTTGGTCTAAAACTTGCAATAGGAATAAAAAAGCATCTGTTCATCTACATAAATTTCAAACAATATTATCGTTTATCACAATAATTTCTGAGACAGTTAATCGCCCAGCAAAATTTGTTATCATGACAGGCCTAGCCGCAACTGCTAGTTGGCAAATTGAGTCTCCAAAATGTCTTGCAAGGTTTGCAGGTTTCATAGTCGTGTCACTTGAACTTTGAACTTGTCTCAGTTTAGTTTCCATAAATTCAAGTCACTGGTCTCCCAACAGCTTCAGTCCAGTGAGACGCTACCTTTTAGTTTCTTGGTTGTAACGTTCTTTTGTGTGTGCTTCGTTGTTCCCAGGCCATCTCCAGGCTGTGTGAGGACAAGTACAAGGACCTGAGCAGGTCGGCCATGAGGAGGTCCGTCAGTGCCGACAACCTGACCGCTATCAGAAAATCCCAGGCTGTGCTGTCCTAACTTAAATCAGATGGGGACAGCGCCAAGAGACTTTTGATTTTTGAAGTAGATTAATATCTGTCACCGAATCAATGTCAACTTTAGTGGGTGAGACACGACCCAGAGCTACATGTACAACACTATAACCTGAGTCCAAGTCTATATGTGTTTTAAATTTTGAGGTAAAGCATGATCTTTTACTGATAAACGTCAGAGGAAACGGCATCAAAATGCTTCCAGAAGCCGCACAAGTTCTTGCTGTTTTCTTCTAGTCTTCTCTGTTTATTTTTTAACATGTGTCAGTGTGTCGGAGGGAGCGATGCTCGGCCTCGTCTCCCTTCTTTCCATCGGTGCAGACGCGACGGACTGTTTCGAGCTACCCTGTGGTGTAGCTCTGCACACGGACAACCAGAAGACGACGTTCTGCTTACTGTGTAGGCTCCTATAGCTGTGAACTGTTGAAGACTTTATTTAAATCGAATAAACTTCACTCTGTTTCACGTTGATTGTGCCCCGGCAGAAAAACTGTGTTTTTAGAAGTCACGAGGTCAGAAGCTTAAAAAAAGAAATGACGAGCTGCACATTTACCAAAAGAAACGGAGGACCAGTGGTGTCGTCTATATTTTTTTTAGTGGGTATACTGTGCTTAGAAACCAAAGTACACTGGTTAGTACAATGTAATCGTCAATTTATTTTGATTTTAAGCATATTGAACATATCTCTGATGCTTTTATTTGAATAAATGACAACAAACTTTGTACAACAGTTGGCTTTGTATTAAAAACGTTATAGAATTTATAAAACCGTATCAAAGCAAAATATGTTCAAGTATTAAGTAGTAGGTACATACAGAAGTATTAATTATACAAAAAACAGGTTTAACCAACTCATTGTGTCTATAAAATGTTCCAGTAAGCCCAATAATATCATGTCACGTATCATTACCAATGATACATGACGGGCTCGTATCGGTGGGCACTTGTAAGTGGGTATACTGAAATTTCCAAGCTTTTGTAATGGGTATACTCCATATACTCGAGTATCTCATAGACTACACTGCGTAGGACCATTAACAGTGACATTTTACAAATTTAACAAATATGTTCACATTTTAAACAAGTTATATTTCATCATGTTGACATTTATTTTGACTTTCACCTAAGCAAGAAATTATTGCACAACAGCTGCTTCTAGCTGTAATTTAACAATTTCAGTCTGTTAGCAAAACATCTGCTGAATCACCAGAAAGATCTTCCAACAAAGTTCAGTCAGGTCATCTGTTGAGACATTTCGTCCTTCATCCAAAGGACTTTGTCAGTCTGAGGAGCCACAACAAACTCAATCCCACAAGCAGCACACTCACATAGAGGACTAACCAGTTTGCTGGTGAAAAGATGGTTTCTGGGGCCCGCCCTATCCCCTGTCGATGCCTCTGAGGCAGCCATAGCCAAAGTGGTTCAAAACATCAAAGTCCATGCTCAATAAACAATGTTAAAAAAATCCAACAAAGTCCATGTCAGGTCATCTGGACAGTTTCTTTGTTGAGCTGTTTAATCCAAAGGACTTCATCAGTCCAAGGTGCCACAACAAACTGAGTCCCATAAGCTGCACACTCATAGTGGACCAACTAGTTTGACGGTGATGAGATGGTTTCTGGGGCCCACCCTCTCCCCTGTCGACTTCTCTGAGGCAGCATAGCCAAAATGGATCAAAACATCAAAGTTCATGCTCAATAATCCAGGTAAAAACATCCAACAAAGTTAAGTCAGGTCATCTGGATGGTTTATTTTTTTGTTGAGACGTTTCGTCCTTCATTCAAAGGACTTCATCAGTCCAAGGAGTCACAAACAAACTGAGTCCCACAAGCAGCACACTTCCATACTGGGGAAAAAAAAAAAAAGCAAATTGGATTGTTTTTCAATAATCCAGGTAAAAAAAATCCACCAGATCCAAAAGTTCTAGTGAAAATTGGATGAACATCTTATTTTACCTGACTGAAGATGGCTGTTGAGGCCAACTGGACTTAAACAAAAAACAATGGCTATAACTGTCAACTTTACAGGTATTGAACTAAAATTTGATGTGGTGGTAGCGGAGAGTAACTACAATACACACTTGGAGTGCAGTATCTTCTAATGTTGGTATTTAGCACCTGATTCATGATGGCCACTGCAGCTAATCAGTTTTATGTTGCATGCTCTGAAATGCACAGATACTGAGCTAAAGTTTGACACGGCAGTAGCTGGCAGTTCACAGCACATTCTTCAATCGCTAACAGATCAAGCAAGCTATCGTGATTAGACATATTTTTAATTTTGACCAACATGGCTGTAGTCAGTCATTTCTCTACGTACTGCGACCTCGGTCTGTGGTGTAGTCTACGAAATACGTGGGTATATGAGAAAAGCTTAAGAATTCCAGTATACCCAATTAAAAGTGCCAGATGATATACAGTATGACATATCATTAGGCATGTGTAAACGCTTCTGTAATAATTATCTGTATGCAGCGCTCGTTTATTATATTCGCTTATCCAGCAAATTATTGTATACTTCTGTAGATGAACATATTCTGTGATATATTCATAAATTAAACGGATTCATTCATTTTTCTGGACTGAATAATATCGTGCATTGAATTTAATAAAAATGTAACGTGAGGCGTTAATTATCTTTGACCCATCAAATGAATGTGGTCATTTATTAACAGAATCAAGTTTAACATCAAACATTTACATTAATTTGGCAAAATTGAAAATAACAACATGGCTTAGTTAGCAAGCTGTACAATTAGCAAACCATACGGCGATGGTTTTCCTCACTTCAAGCTAACTACAACAGACATTTCTAAAAATATCTGGATTAATTTCTAGCAGATAGAAGAGTTTAAAGATGAAGTTTAGAGGGAGGGAGATGGTGTGTGAGGTAAAGTGTTGAACAGAACGGCACCCTCCATTCGAACCCAGCTTTCCTCGGTACGCTCGGTAGTAAACTCGACTCATTACCTCTCTGACGATGAATCAGCGGATATGGAGTTCCAGTTAACGCTACCGGTCCAGCGTCTCCGTAGGATGGCAGAGAACCGTCCGGAGTGGTGGCAGGACTTCATCAACAACAGTTCACCTCACGAGTGGACTCACATGAGTGGAGTCCTTCAGAAGTTCCACTCAGATGTGGAAGATTGCATAATTCCCACAAGACTCGGAAGAGCTCCGGATCATGTCTGAACTCCTGTTCTCTCCAGCACTTCTCAGTTCGGCTTGCTCTCCGAACCGAACTCGACCGCACTCGACCGCAACTCGACTGGAGCTGCTCTCTGCAAACGACTGAAGCTGGTTTGAACTAGGAAGTACCGACATTTAAAGAGTTCTATTTCCGGTTCATTTGGGAGGTTCCTGATTGGTCAAATCGACCAGACAGGGGTGCGTTTTTGTGACGTAAGAGGTCACTAGAAGTCAGAAAAACAGAAAATGTTTTGGAACAGATTGAAAATGTTTTTAGAGACAGACGAGAGAAATGTTTGGACGAGTTGGGTGAAAACAGGTGCCAGCTTCTCTATATTACGTCTGAGAGGATTTAAAAACATGACAGTTCGTTCCAACAACTTGTTTTCGACCTTTGACCAACTTCACAATTTGCTCATTTCAGACAGAAGATCAGAAAATGCATGAATTACTCCGTAACACATTCCAATTCGATTTCTACTTTGAATGAGGATTAAAAATCACTAATACTGTTTCACAGTTGATTAAAAATGAGTAGTTCACTTCAACATTTAAAAATGGTTTGAACTAAACACACTTTAATTATCAAAACATTTGTAAAATAGTAATGATAATAAAAAAGAGAGTGTTCTTTCAATTGATCAGTG
>NC_056520.1:23836176-23840902 GCF_014905685.2 Nematolebias whitei
AATAGTAATGATAATAAAAAAGAGAGTGTTCTTTCAATTGATCAGTGCAGGACACTTAGAAAGTCTCTGGATGAACTTAATCTTGTGTTTCTGGACTCAAATCAATGAAATACAGTTCTTGTCCCAGGAAGGCCAGATTTGACCTGAGGCTTAGTTCACTACAGTCCCCCCCTTTGGAAATCATCACCTGTCCATGGGGATGAATTCCACCATGAACTTACGCCTTCGAATGTCCCTGGTCTTGATGTAATCCAGCAAGGAAAACAAAAGTCAAAGGTAATCCCACAATGTTGTTGGTAATTCCATTGTAGCAATGCTTTAACCCCTTGGAAACAGAGTCTGTAATCCACTGGAAAAAGTCATATAATCCACAACGGTAAATCCACAACGAATGGAGGTGTTGATTGATCAGCATACAGAGGGGTTCCCTTGGATTGAACTGAAGATGCGGCCACTGGATGAAGAGTGGAAACCAACGTCAGGATTGCAGGTCTCCTCCAGCGAAGGTCGTCGCTGGGTGGATGTCCAGTCTGTGCCGTTCTGGTTCAAATGTGTCATGCAATTATGTGGTTTAAGGTGGGCTTATGAAGGGGATTTTACATAAGGCCTTAAACTATATGCACCTGGTGTGTAAGCTATTATGATTGGGAACAGCTACAGCTACCAGTTAAGGGGTGGAACATGCTGAAAAGGGTAGCTATAGGGGTTTATACCTATAGAAGTGGTGTTCCAAACTATTTTTCCATTCCTAACTTGGTTTAAGTTAGATTTACATGGTAAAATATAGTTCGGTTCAATTGTCTGTTGTCTTTTAGACGAACGACTTGAGATTGGGTGTTTTGTTTCTCCATAAATGTTTTTGGAAGTCTATGGCGAGACTCATCAAAAAGAATTAGCTATCCCCCCTAATAGAATTGTTCGAGTAGGTTCGGCTTAAGCGTTGTGAGACCAATGTAGATTATGGTACTTAATGTAGCATTAATCTATATTGACTCCGCAAAGATTACATTTTAGCAAATGAACTGCATGTTGGCATGGTTAAAGGCCTCTTAGTCTCTAACTCAACTACACACAAAATTCATTCTTGCTTGGGGTGTTCAGAAACAATACCAAAAACCAATTAAACGATGTCTCAACATCGACAAAAACAGTGACTAAGCAACCAGTAAAACAACGTTTCAACATTGACAAAAGCAGTGATTAAGCAACTAGAAAACGACGTTTCGGTGCGCCACTCACTCTGGATGTCAGATTTGCTCACGTTATCGCGTCTGGTAGCATTACCCTAACTGGCGTCACCCCCCTTCGGTCATGGGAGACCGCGAACACGGGTGAGGACGTCGCTCCATGAGCTAAAGTTAGGTTGTCCTTGAGTAGTTTTAACTGTTTGCGCAGCTGAAAGAGGACTTTAAGGTCTGGATTGGAATCCAGTTCACCTTTCGATGGAGTGTATTTGTCTGGGTCAGTCAGATACAGTATCATCGAGTTAATTGCAGGATCCAACTTCTGAAGTTGGATGATGTCTGGGTCAGGTGAAAATGACTTTTCATATTTTGAAAGAACTTGGCGAATTTTGTCTCTTTCTTCATCAGATGTCAGGGCGTCGGCTTGGGCGACCACCTGATCAATCTGTGATGAGACTGATGAGGGTTCTTGCTCTTTGGGGAGCTCCAACGAATCCTTTTCTGAGTCGTCGGACCTGTCTATGGGTAAGACACCATAGGTTTGAGGTCTTTGGTTGACGTCATCGGTTGAGAAAAGAGCTATGGCCTGTGTTGGTTTTGTTAACCATACTGGCCCAGTTTCTTGACTCGGTACCAGGTTATCTGGGAGTCCTCCCAGAAATGGAATGCCTAGTTCAAAATCATGAAAATCAGGTTCTGAGTGTTCAGCTTGCGATGACTCATCATCGTTTGTGTGTGAGTTTACCCCCCCTTCTTCCGATGAGGGGTTGTTGGAGGCAACAACAGCAATGTCTTGGTGTGTTCCACCGACATCTGTAATGTTGTCATTCGCGCCTTCAGATTTAGTAGCGATCACATCACTACATAGTGCTCCAGGTTGGATTCCCATTTCAGCGTGTTTCAAAGTTTCTAAAAACCTTAGTAGTGTCTCTGTCTCTTCCGAGCTCAGAGGTGTAGGGCCTTGTTTCTGGAACCTTTGTGATTTTTTCGCCTCGGTTCGTTTCGTCCGAGGTGGGGGAGGGTTAGGTACGTCTTTTGGGGGTTCCTCTTCAGACTTCCCCTGATAACATGGGTCCTCTTGGATCCCATATCTTTGCGTCCTACGCACACCCCATTTACGATAATCACGTTCATCCTCTGAAAGAGGAGCTTTTCTGTCCCAGCATGGACCTTCATTACGCGGTTTGTTGGTTTGAAAATACTGCTTTTTCTCGCCTTTTTTAGGAGGAGGGGTCAATGCACTCCATCCGTCCAGTTCTAGGGAGTGCGGTTTAACCTTTATACCAGGAAACACCTCTATGGGCGTCTTAGCATGAGAACATGCCTCAAACACATTCATAGCACACTGTTTAATCTCATTGATGGATTTTTCTCTGAAATTTGCCATAATTTGTACTGACATGCGTATGTCAGTGTGGAGATTTTTGCTGAAAACAAATTTAAAACCTTCTTCTTCCTCCATTCCGGTTTCATTTCTGTAACCAAAATAAGCTTGGAAGATTCTTTTGTAATAGACTTTTGGATGTTCATGCTTGCCCTGCGTGACCTTGTCAGCAGCCGGGAAACCAGCAGGTCCCGTGCAGGGTTCGTACTCTCTGATCAAAGCTTCACACAGAAGGTTGTAATCCCTTCTCGTTGCATCAGGTAGACGCTCAATGAAGGTGAACACCTCTCTGTCCGAAGTGAGCCTTATCAGACTGATTTTATCCTCAACCGTAGCATTAGGATAACCTCTCAATCTGAACGCAAGGTCTCTGAGGTACGCTTTTGTTCCAGTTGAACCCATTGGTCCCGGTACAAAGCGTTGTACATATTTTGAGATTTTTTGCAAATCATCCATTGAAGGAGGAAGTATCAATGGTCTCTCTTGCATGGTTGGTAGTGCAAATTGGTGCAGGTCTGTCCCTATCACCCGAGATGAGGGTGGAGGTGTTTCTCTACACATATGTGGAGGTTGCAGAATGAGATTAAGAGCAGGAGGTGCAACAACATCCTTCTGAGGTGGTTGTGGGTAACCTGGACTCTGACCTTGGTCTTCTTTGAGTTCCAGACAAACTCGCCCCACGTCAGAACTTTGTTGCTGCGGCTAGTTTCTCCTCACAAGCTTTCAAGCGTTCCTGTGATGTTTGACATTCACTTTGTAAACGCACACATTGTTGGAGTAATGCCGCTTTTTCCAGTCTGCATTCGTCCAGCTCCTTTGATGCGAGCTGCAACCCTTGTTGTAGCACACCGTTGTCTGAACACACAGCTTGGTACTGAAGCTCTTTATCCCTAATCTTCTCCTCAAATGAGTGAGCTTGCAATGACAGCTGATTATGTGAGAGCTCCCTCTCACCTTGCACCTCAACAGCACGTGTCTCTTCATCAAGTTTAGACTGTTCCATCAATTTGTCAAACATCTCCTTTTCAGTTGCATATGCTCTAGACAGCATGACATTTCGTGCAACCTGATGATCCAATTCGTCTTTGAGAAGCAGAGAAATTTTTGCTAACCGTTCATGGCCCAGTTTTTTATTCTCACTAACCGTAGCTCCTTTTGCTAAACTTTTCAGTTCTTCAGCTCTTTGAGCTTCATCAAGTTCTTCTAACGGTGCACCAATAATTGGATTTGTTAAAATACATAAGGCTGTCTGGATGACATCTTGGGAGCTTAAAAGGTCAACGTTTACGTCTTCTCCTGCCATTATCTTCTATTTAAAAATTAAATAGGAAGATGTATTGTTTTAGGTGGTAAAAATAAATCAGAAACGTTTCCTTTTTCTGATATAATTATGCTTATTTAGTGATCTAGCAATTAAACGTGTATTATCTTTTCAGCAAATGAGTAAACTTTATCAACTCTGTGAATATCTGGACCGTATCTTTAAAAAGTTTCTAATTTTTCATTTTGCCCCTCCATCAGAGGAATTACCAGTGAATGAAAAATGTTTTGGTAAATGCCTTTCTTGCATAAATACCTTAATCACTTTTTAAATGCAAGATAACAGTAATAATTCAGCTTGAAGAATGTTTATTAACTCAAAAATGCGTCTGACAGAAATAAACACGTATAATTTCACCCAAAATAACCTAAAACGAAGTGAAACTGTGATATCAAGTTTCCACAGGAGGTGGCAGCATCAACCTTATTTTATTTTAACCCAGACACTGTTAGTGATGACCAGTAGGAGTCGCGATGACTTCCTGTGGCATCCAGTGACATCCGGTCGTTAGCTGTTAGCTTAAAATTAGCATCGGCTAGCGTGGTCCAAAAACACCATTTAATGACGGATTTCAAACTGAAACGTGGCAAAGTTTCAGCAATTAGGCTTCAAAGAAACGGAGCAGCGGATCAGAATCCAACATCAAAGCATTTTTCAACTTTAAACAGTAGACTGAAATTCCCTATGAAGACGAGCTTCATTTCCGGGTCACGTGACTGAATCTACCAATGACAGAACAGCAATGGGGCTGGGTTCTATATCGCTGACTCAGAGGAAGTGACGCAGACACGTCACTCATTTCTCAGCGAATCAGGGCGTACCACACAGCGGTTTTCA
>NC_056520.1:23841002-23843275 GCF_014905685.2 Nematolebias whitei
AATTTCATTTTCATCATGGATTTCATTGTCATCCTTCAAAAAATATTGTGAAATACCTGTTTTTGCTTTATGACTTTTCAGAACATTATTTATTACTCGCCATGTAGCTTTCATATCACCATTGCTTTTATTTAATAAATCACTATAATATTCCTTTTTGTGTTTCCTTATAATCGCTACTAATTTATTTTTATACTTCTTATATTTCTTTTCAGCCTCTTGTGTTCTCAATTTCAAGAAACATGTATACAAATAATTCTTTTTTTTACAAGCATTTCTCAACCCTTTCGTCATCCATGGTTGGTCACATGTCCTGATACTGATAATAATCTGATGCTGATGTGCTAAAAGATTAAGTATTTCCTTATTTGTAAAACTAATACCAAAGTATAACTTAACAAGATGCTCATCATTCATAATTTTACCGCAGTTGTAAGACTGCTTTTTTTGTATCAGAGTTCTGAAAATATTAAGACTTTATTCTGGTAATATTCCAACTTTATTCTCATAATATTATTACTTTATTCTGGTAATACTATGACTTTATTCTTGTATTATTTTGACTTTATTCTCATAATGGAATTTTTTTTTTTCTTAGCGTGGCCCACTTCATCGTAGTTAAGTCAGGTCCTCTGGATGGATTAAAAAAACTTGTTGAAACGTTACGTCTTTTCACCGAAAGACGTCTTCTGTCTGAAGAGCTGCAACAAACTCAGTCTTATAAATAGCTCCTTCTCATAGTGGATCAATCAGTTTGTTGTTGACATCCAGAACTAGCTGTTCAAGTGATCAAGGAGGATCATCAGACATTAGTGATAAAGTTAGTGCAATTTACGCTCATCTCCGGGCCAGCGGTCACTTGTTCAGGGATGAAGATGTTCACATCCTTGATAGAGAGGAACGATGGTTTGAGAGAGGAGTAAAGGAGGTCATCTTTGTGAAAAGAAACCGTCCATCATTAAACAGGAGCGGAGCCTCGGTGTTCAACTGTCCTCTTATAATGTTGTTATTGCTAGTATCACTCAGCCCTCTGTGAATAGCAAGCGGCCATCAGAGCACCATCTGTCGTTAGACTGATGGTCCTCCTTTATCATGTGAACAGCTAGTTCTGGATGTCAACAGCAAACTGGTTGATCCACTATGAGAAGTTGCTATTTGTAAGACTGAGTTTATTGCAGCTCCTCAGACGAAGTCTTTTGGATAAAAGACGAAACGTTTCAACAAGTTTTTTATTTTTTATTTTAATCCATCCAGCTTTAGCATTGTTAGATTTTATTGAGCAGCATCAGGATAACTTTTAAGCAATATAAAAACTAAAAAGCATTTTCATTGTTTCTCAGGAAACTTTCTTGCGCTTAGATGTAGCGACGCAGCGAAAGGAAATTTGGCATGTTGTTTATTTTTCAAGTTATCTAGCTCACAAGATTTGTATAAATATGGTAGATATGGTAAATATGGCCATCTTAGATTTTGACGTAGCTACCCAGTTTTTCTAAAGGAAACTTGCTCACACGTAGATGGATCTACACACAAAAATGGAAATCTGTACCTTACTTACCTTTCAAGTTATGCTCACAACATACATGGATGGACAGACGAAGGGTATATCCACATTCCCCTTTTAGCTCCACAACAGGGAACAAGAAAAAAAAAACAACTAAAAAGTACATACATTTTTAAAAGACTGCCTTGAAGAACCCTTGAAGAAATGCATGTTTTACACTGAGGTCAATGGTGTAGTCTACATTTTTATAGTGAGTGTACTGTGCTTAGAAACCAGTATTAGCCAAGTTTATGTCACTATACTATTTTTAAGTATATCAAATAAAGTTTATAAAAAGAAAACTTCAAGTACACTTACTCATTTTTAGTGTAACATAAGTATACTTGTAGTACACTTAAACTACTTTTTGCTAAGGGTTAGTACAATGTATTTGTCAATTTATTCTGATTTTTATGCTTATTGAACATTTCCAAATTTCTCTGATGCTTATATTTGATTAAATAAAAAATTGTACAACAGTTGGCTTTGTACTAAAAACATGTTATTGAATTTATAAAACAGTATCAAAGCAAAATATGTTCAAGTATTAAGTAGTAAGTATAGAAGTGTAGTGAACTAAGCCTCAGGTCAAATCTGGCCTTCCTGGGACAAGAACTGTATTTCATTGATTTGAGTCCAGAAACACAAGATTAAGTTCATCCAGAGACTTTCTAAGTGTCCTACACTGATCAATTGAAAGAACACTCTCTTTTTTATTATCATTACTATT
>NC_056520.1:23843375-23847819 GCF_014905685.2 Nematolebias whitei
AGTGGTTGTTGTTGTTGTTTGCGATCCGGCCTCTGGTTCATGACAGTAGAATCTGGCCATTATGGATCCAACACCAACCCGAGAGTGGTGCTCTAAGGTGGAAGGGGCTGTTAGTAAACTTGAGAAAGGGCTTCAGGAAATGGTTGTTTCTCTTCAAGCTTTGTCCCAACAGTCAAACCAAGTCATCAACCAAACCCTGTTGACTCCTGCACCAAGAGAACCACGGTTAGCCCCCCCTGAACATTTCAGAGGTGAGCCTGAGCAATGTCGGCCATTTTTGACTCAGTGTGACATTCAATTTCAATTGCAACCTTCATGTTTTCCCACTGAGCATGCTAAAGTAGCTTATGCTGTCTCACTTCTCGCTGGAAGAGCCAAGACGTGGGGCACTTCTGAATGGTTAAAAGGTGGCGTGGTATGTCGTAATTTTTCTGAGTTTTCCAAAGAGTTGTGTCGGGTTTTTGACCCCATCCTCCCTGAGAGAGAGGCAGCCCGAAGAATTTTTGATATTAAACAAGGCAAGGATTCTGTAACCAAATACATCATTCACTTTCACTCTGTTTCAGCAGACAGCCATTGGGATGAACACGCACTCACTGACGCCTTCTTCAGGGGGCTTAATGAAGATGTTAAGGATGTGCTGGCAACAATGGATTATCCCTCATCCCTACGCCAGCTGGAGGAGGTGGCCACCCGTGTTGACCTTCGCCTGCGTGAGCGTGAGCGTGACCGTGAACAGAGTCGAGGCAAGGCCACAGCCATGTCCAGAACCAGACATCACCTTGTGGATCATGAACCTAAAACGGAACAAACCAAGAGCCCTCAGGATCCTCTGTATGCTACGGAACCCATGCAACTAGGAAGAAGTCGTCTGACCACCCAGGAACGAGAACGTCGGAGGAGGTACCATCTCTGTTTTTATTGTGGTCAAAGCGGTCATGATTGTCATCATTGTCCAGTAAAAGACCAGGCTCAGCAGGAGAAGAGAGGCTCCTGTTGAGTCTTAGTCATAAGATCAAGTCCTCTCCACCTATCATGTCCAAGTCCAAGGTCAAGTTCAAAATAAAGGGTGGTCAACCCGTCATCGTCTCAGCTTTTATTGATTCAGGGGCCGACACGGAATTCATTGATAAAACCTTTGCCAAGTCCATAGAACTGACCATTGTTCCATCTCCTAACAACCATAAGGTCCTTGCTTTAGATGGTCATCCTTTAAGTCAATCTAGTCTTGAAACTGTTCCAGTCACCATGGTGTCGGCCAACAACCATTCGGAACTGATCAGATTCATTGTTATTGATTCACCCCAACTCCCAGTGGTTTTAGGTTCCACTTGGTTACGCAAACACAACCCCCAAATCGATTGGAGGAACCAAGAGATTGTAGGATGGGCTAATGAGTGTTATTCTACATGTATTCAGAGCCAACCCAGTTCACCAGCCCTTGTCACAGCCAATGAAGAGACCTATCCTAATCTAAGTCAGGTACCTAAAGAGTACCATGATTTGAAAGAGGTCTTTAATAAATCAAAAGCTACGTCCCTTCCGCCACATCGTCCATACGATTGTGGTATTGACCTGATCCCAGGTTCTACCCCCCCTCGGGGTAGATTATATTCTTTATCTGGTCCCGAGCAAGAGTCCATGAGGAAATATATAACAGAGTCCCTCCAAGCTGGTATCATTAGACCTTCAGCATCCCCCGCTGGTGCAGGTTTTTTCTTTGTAGGGAAGAAAGATGGGTCACTTCGTCCATGCATTGACTATAGAGAACTTAACAAAATAACCATAAAGAACAAGTATCCTCTGCCCCTCATGAACTCTGCTTTTGATATAATCCAAAATGCTAAGATATTCACCAAACTGGATCTTCGCAACGCTTACCATTTGGTCAGGATACGGCGGGGAGATGAATGGAAGACGGCTTTTAATACCGCAGATGGCCATTATGAATATCTTGTTATGCCATTCGGCCTCACCAACGCTCCTGCCGTTTTCCAAGCCCTGGTTAATGATGTCCTTCGTGACATGATTAACATTTACGCTTTTGTTTACCTTGATGACATACTTATCTTTTCACAAGATAGCATTTCTCACCGTCGCCATGTCAGAGCTGTCTTAACCCGCCTTTTACAGAACAACTTGTTTGTCAAGGCAGAGAAGTGTGCTTTCCACCAAGTGTCCACCTCATTCCTTGGGTTCAACATTTCTCCAGGTCAAGTATCCATGGAACCCGGGAAGGTATCAGCGGTGGTGGATTGGCCCAAGCCCAAGGATCGCAAACAGCTGCAAAGGTTTCTCGGTTTTGCAAATTTTTATAGGAGGTTCATTAAGAACTACAGTTCAGTTGCAGCTCCTCTTCATTTTCTCACCTCAACTAAGACCAAGTTCATCTGGGACTCCGTTGCCAACCAATCATTCCAGAAGCTCAAAACATTGTTTTCCTCTGCTCCAATCTTGCACTCTCCAGACCCCGAGAAACAATTCATTGTGGAGGTCGATGCATCCAGCACCGGGGTGGGCGCCATCCTCAGTCAGCGCAGCACAGATGGTAAGATCCACCCCTGTGCTTACTTCTCCAGGGCACTCTCCCCCGCTGAGAGAAACTACGACGTGGGAGACCGTGAGCTTTTGGCAGTCAAGATGGCCCTGGAGGAATGGAGGCACTGGCTGGAAGGTGCGAAGAAGTCCTTTTTAGTATGGACCGACCATAAAAACCTGGAGTACCTTCGCACAGCAAAGAGACTCAATCCCCGTCAGGCCAGGTGGGCTATGTTTTTCTCTCGGTTCAGTTTCACCCTCTCTTACAGACCCGGGCCCAAGAATGCCAAGCCGGATGCCCTGTCCCGGGTCTTTGAGGTCAAGGAAGGGCCCTCAGAAGAGGTCGAGTTCATCCTGCCTGAGACCGTACGTCTTTCTTTGACTCAATTAGAACTCGATCTCCAACAAGTCCAACTCTCCGAGCCCCGTCCACCCACCTGTCCTAGGGGGCGCCTGTTTGTCCCCAATCAAAAGGTAAAAGAGGTTCTTGAATTATGCCATTCATCAAAGTTGTTCTGTCACCCAGGAATCACCAAGACCCTCCAACTCATTCGCGCCCGATTCTGGTGGGCTACGCTTACGGAGGACACCAAGCACTTTGTCAAGTCATGTCCCGAATGCAATCGTGCCAAGTCTTCTAATCGCCCACCTGCCGGACTGCTACGACCCCTGCCAATTCCTTCACGCCCATGGTCACATATTGCTATGGACTTTGTGACTGGATTACCCCCTTCTGAAGGTAATTCAGTGTTATTGACCATTGTGGACCGTTTTTCTAAAATGGTCCACCTGGTTCCTCTCCCCAAGTTACCTTCTTCCAAGGAGCTCAGCGTTATCATGGCCAAGGAGGTTTTCAGGCTCCACGGGCTCCCCCAGAACATTGTGTCTGACCGAGGTCCCCAATTCATTTCCAAGTTCTGGAGGGAGTTTTGCAACCTGCTAGGGATCTCGGTCAGCCTCTCGTCAGGTTTTCATCCCCAAACGGATGGACAATCTGAGCGTACCAACCAGGAGGTGGAGACCAAGCTTCGGCTCCTCTGCGAGGGGGACCCGAGGAAATGGACGTCCAACCTCCCTTGGATTGAACAAGCAATCAACTCTCTTCCATCCTCTACATCAGGTATTTCACCCTTTCATGTTGTCTATGGATTCCAACCCCCTGTTTTTTCAGTCCAGGGGAGAGAAGCTCGGGTTCCCTCTGCACGACTCGCAATTTTACGTTGCCAACGAGTCTGGAGAAAAGCCAGGAGAGCCCTAATTTTGGCCACCAAAAGGTACGTTCGGGGGGCTAACCGCAGGAGAACGCCTCAACCATTGTACAAGGTGGGCCAGAAAGCGTGGCTCTCCACCAAGGACCTTCCTCTCCGTGTGGAATCTAAGAAACTAGCACCACGTTTCATTGGTCCTTTTCTGATTACCAAAATAATCAATCCTGTCTCTGTTCGCTTACAGTTACCCAGGTCCATGCGCATTCATCCAACGTTTCATGTCTCAAGACTCAAGCCATTTGTCCTGCCACGTTTTCGACCCACCACCGACCTCCCACCACCCGCCCGACTCATTCAGGGGAGCCCAGCCTACACGGTCCGACGCCTTCTTCGATCCAGAAGGTGGGGGAGAGGACTCCAGTATCTGGTAGACTGGCAAGGGTACGGCCCGGAGGAACGTTCCTGGGTGCCCTCACGCAATATTCTGGACAAAACCCTCATTAGACTTTCATCGACTGAACCCTCTCCAGCCTGGTGGTCCTTCAGGAGCCGGACCTTGAGGGGGGGGGTTCTGTCATAGCTCTGCTCTCTGTCAGCTCCTCTGTCATGCTGCACACTCAGTAATCACTCAACTCATGTCACCTGTCACCGCTCATTATCCCACAGCTCCACCACCTGGTCCAGTCAGTACTTAAGCT
>NC_056520.1:23847919-23850960 GCF_014905685.2 Nematolebias whitei
CAAATTAATGTAAATGTTTGATGTTAAACTTTGATTCTGTAAATTAAATGACCGCATTCATTTTGATGGGTCAAAGATAAATGACGTCTCACGTTTACATTTCATTAAATTCAATGCACGTTTTATTCAGTCCAGAAAAATGAAGAATCCGTTTTAATTGATGAATATTTCTCAGCATCTGTTCATCTACATATTGGTGGCCCGTAACGTGCTCATAAATGGACTGTGTATGCGTGTAATAATTGATATTTCATGTTGGCATGGAGAAATGGCAGACTGTAACGCTTGAAGTCAAAACACTGCATGTTTACGCAGCGGCTAAGCTGCGCGCTTGGAGCTTGACTCTGCATGTTTACGCTGGCAATGTTTTGAAGCTGAAATTGTGAGTCATATGTCTTTTTAAAGCTGAAATTGTACGCCTGTTATGTGTAACTAAAGCTGGGTTTGTGTGGAAACGCTTTATTCTGTTTAAAGACGGTCCAGACGCGGTTCTGGTTCCGGCTCAGTTCTGAGAAAGATCGAACGAGTTGTTTAAATAGCTAGAAAGACGTTTTTGAGACCGGGGCGCCGACTCCGTGCAGCTCAGAGCTTGATTCGCGACACTTGTAACAGAAATTGGTGCATTTTGACAGTTTAAAAGGCGAAAAGTTGTCGAATTATTTCAGGCTAACAATAACATGCTAGTTGGAAAAACGGTCCGTGATTGGTTGGATTAGCTGCTGTGGAGCGCTCTGATTTGCTGAGAAGTGAATGACGTGTCTACGTCATTTCCTCTCACCCCCGTGCTGCTTTGTCATTGGCGGATTCAGTCACGTGACCCGGAAATGAAAACTCGTTTTTCATAGGGAATAAAATCTGCTTTTTAAAGTTAAAAAACGCTTTAAAAGCTGTATTCTGAAACGCTGCTTAAGTTCTTCAAGGTCTAATTGCTAAAATTTTGCCACGTTTGAGTAAAAAATCCGTTCAGAAATGTGGGTTTTAACCAAGTCTAGCCGATGCTAATTTTAAGCTAACAGCTAACGACCGGATGCCACAGGAAGTCATAGCGACTCCTACTGGATAACACTAACAGTGTCTGAGTTAAAATGAGTAAGGTTATGCTGACATCTTCTGGAGAGACTTGAGATCACAGGTTTTCACTTCGCTTTTTAGGTTATTTTAATGAAATTAAACGTATTTTCTTTCTGAAAGGCATTTTTGAGTTAATAAACGTTCCTCAAAACTGAATAATCACTGTTATCTTGCATTTAAAAAGTTATTAAGGTATTTATGCAGACGGGCATTTACCAACAAACCTTTATTCACTGGTAATTCCTCATTGAGAAGGTACAAAATAAAAGGTAAAAACTTTTTAACAAAAAAGGTACAGTTTCAGATATTCACAGAGTTGATAAAGTTTACTCATTTGCTAAAAGATAATGCACGTTTAATTGTTAAATCACTAAATAAGAGTAAATATATCAGTAGAGAGAAACTCTTCTGATTTTATTTTACCACCTAAACAATTACATCTCCTATTTAAATCTTTAATAGCGGATCATGGCGAACGAAGAGGTAAACACTGACCTCCTGCACTCCAAAGATGCCGTCCAAACGGCTTTACATATTTTAACAAATTCAATTATTGGTAATCAATTGGGGCAATTAGAAGACCTTGATGACAATCAAAGAGATGAAGAACTGCAGAGGTTGGCAAAAGCAGCTAAAGTGTCAGAGGATACAAAATCGAGCCGTGAACGGTTAGCAAAAATTTCCCTGCTTCTCAAAGCAGAATTAGACCATCAGGTTGCACGAAATGTCATGCTATCCAGAGGATATGAAATCTGAAAAGGAGAGGTGTGACGGATTGATGAATGCGGCTGCATTGGAGAAAGAACAATTTCAGATTGATAGGGACCTCTCAAAGACTGAGCTGTCAGTAAAGGCTCAATCATATGAGGGGAGGATTAGGGATAGAGACCGTGCGTACCAAGACGCGTGTTCAGACAACGATGTGCTACAACAACAGTTGCAGCTCGCATTAAAGGAACTGGAGGATTGCAAAGCGGAAAAGGCGTTATTACGCCAACAATGTCTGAGTTTACAAAGTGAATGTCAGACATCACAGGAGCGCCTGAAAGCTTGTGAGGAGAGTCTAGCCACAGCAACAAACAAGATTTCTGACGTGGGGCGGGCTGGTCTGGGACTCAGGGACGAACAAGGCCAGGGTCCGGGTCAGCCACAACCACCCCAGACAGATGCTGTTACACCTCCTCCTCTTAGCCCCGTTCCAACACCCCCACCTCGGGTGATAAGGACGGGTCTGCACCGACTTGCACCTCCTACTCTTAGCCCCGTTGTAACACCCCCATCTCGGGTGATAGGGATGGATCTGCACCGACTTGAACCTCCTACTTTTAACACCATTCCGTCATCCCCACCCCCATCTCGGGTGGTAGGGGCAGACCTTCACCAATTTGCACCACCAACCACACAAGAGAGACCGTTGATACTGTCTCCTTCAATGGATGATTTGCAAAAAATCTCAAAATATGTACAACGCTTTGTACCTGGACCGATGGGTTCATCTGGAACAAAAGCGTATCTCAGAGATCTTGAGTTCAGATTGAGAGGTTATCCTAATGCTACGGTGGAGGATAAAATCAGTCTGATACGGCTCACTTCGGACAGAGAGGTGTTCACCTTCATCGAGCGTCTACCTGATGCAACGAGAAGGGATTACAACCTTCTGTGTGAAGCTTTGATCAGAGAGTACGACTCCTGCACGGGACCTGCTGGTTTCCCAGCTGCAGACAAGGTCACGCAGGGTAAAACTGAACATCCAAGAGTTTATTACAAAAGAATCTTCCAAGCTTATTTTGGTAACAGAAATGAAACCGGAATGGAGGAAGAGGAAGGTTTTAAGTTTGTTTTCAGCAAAAATCTCCACACTGATTTTAGGCGATCAGTACAAATGATGGCAAATTTCAGAGAAAAATCCATCAGTGAGATTAGACTGTCATGAACCAGAGGCCGGATCGCAAACAACAACAACAACCACT
>NC_056520.1:23850970-23855822 GCF_014905685.2 Nematolebias whitei
AGCTTAAGTACTGACTGGACCAGGTGGTGGAGCTGTGGGATAATGAGTGGTGACAGGTGACATGAGTTGAGTGATTACTGAGTGTGCAACATGACAGGAGCTGACAGAGAGCAGAGCTATGACACCTGTGACTTTATTCTCATAATAATATGATTTTATTCTTGTAATACTATGACTTTATTCTTGTTAATATTTCAACTTTATTCTCATATGACTTTATTCTTGTAATATTATTTTATTCTTGTAATACTATGACTTCATTCTCATAATACTATAACTTTATTTTCTTAATATTTCAACTTTATTCTCGCATGACTTTATTCTCATACAACTTTATTTTCATAACACTATGACTTTATTCTTGTAATATTTCAAATTTATTCTCATGTGACTTTATTCTCGTAATATTATGATTTTATTCTTGTAATACTACGACTTTATTCTTGTAATATTTCAGCTTTATACTCCTTGGACTTTATTCTCATAATATTATGATTTTATTCTTGTAATACTATGACTTTATTCTTGTTAAAATTTCAAATTTATTCTCGTGACTTTATTCTCGTAATATTATGATTTTATTCTTGTAACACTATGACTTTATCCTCATAATACTATAACTTTATTCTCGTAATATTCCAACTTTATTCTCGTATGACTTTATTCTCGTAATATTATGATTTTATTCTTGTAATACTATGACTTTATCCTCATAATAATATAACTTTATTCTTGTAATATTTCAACTTTATTCTCGTACGACTTTATTCTCATAATACTATGAGTTTATTCTTGTAATATTTCAACTTTTATCTCATGTGACTTTATTCTCATAATATTATGATTTTATTCTTGTAATTCTATGACTTTATTCTCATAATATTTCAACTTTATTCTCATACGACTTTATTCACTTAATTTTATGACTTTGTTCTTGTAATATTTCAACTTTAGTCTTGTACGACTTCATTCTCATAATACTATGAGTTTATTCTTGTAACATTTCAACTTTATCTCATGTGACTTTATTCTCATAAATTATGATTTTATTCTTGTAATACTAAGACTTTATCCTCGTAATAATATGACTTTATTCTCGTAATATTTCAACTTTATTCTTGTACGATTTTATTCTCTAATACTATGACTTTGTTCTTGTAATGTTTCAACTTTATTCTCATGTGACTTTATTCTCATAATATTATGATTTTATTCTTGTAATACTGCGACTTTATCCTCATAATACTATAACTTTATTATCATAATATTTCAACTTGATCCTCGTAATATTATGACTTTATTCTTGTAATACTATAACTTTATTCTCATAATATTATGACTTTATTGTCATACAACTTTATTCTCGTAATTTTATGGCTTTGTTCTCGTTTTTTTTTTTTTTCCTTAGCATGGCCCTAATACTCTGTCATACTTAACTTTGTTAGAGCTTGAAACTTTAGTCTCCTCAAATGATTGGGGTGGCCGAAGAATAATCTATGGTACACAAGGCCCCCCTTGACCACCCCCTGGCTCCAGCTTTGCACCTGGTGGTGATAAAACTGCTCCCTCCACTCACCAGGATCTTTCACTCAGCAGCACCTCAGACAAGAAACAAACCCTACCTCTGTGTAACTCCTCACTTGAATATCACCAAAAACATTTAGATTTACTCTCATTCTCTGCTCAATGTGAGTCCAGAAAAACACTCATCTCGAAAACCACAAACATTCACTATTCAAACCCTTTGTAGACGGGGGACGTCGGCATAAAGCTCTTTTTGATTCAGTTTTGTTTCACACTCCCTCTTTGGAGATGATCTTTACAGCATTTTGTTTTGGTCCCATAAAAATAAAAAAATAAAAAGTTTTGAATTTTGCATTTGATCAAAATAATTGATCACCTTTTTGGATTTTTGGCATAAATTCTTGACCAGTTGTTCTTCCTGGTTGTCCTCGATCTACTGAATCAGGCTGGATGGTAATACCCCTTCACGTCCACACAGGGGGGGTAGTGTTGTGTGGAGGACAGCTGACCTGACTGCAGGTGAGAGAGAGTGCACCCTCCCAACACTCTGAGATTTGCTGCATCTCACTTATATCACCCCTCCGACAGGATCCTCTCCCATCTGAGGGCCAAAGTCGTGGAAGCGACTCCGTCACACGTTGAGATGATGCATGTCTGATTTGACATTAGCTGCACACGTGCAGCATTGTTTCCCCGTGAGCACATTCTGAAAGCTGAGTGGTGCGTGTGCTGTGCGCCTGTGTGTGTCCTGTCGGGATCACAGTTCCAGTGGCAGCTTCATTAATCTCTTATTGTCATGGGACTCGTCTGAACTCTGAAAGGGAGACGCTCCGTTTACCCTCCACGCACTTGGGTCACTCTTCATACCTTACAGAATGTCAAACCACCACCGCTGCTGTGCAGAATGTGTGTATTTGTACACACAACGAGATGGCACTAGGTCTTATGAAGCAGACTGGACTGATTGTGTTGTATTCTTGGTCTTTCAGGTGACCATACCTTCAGGACACCCACCTTCTAATTGTACCGCTTCCATCTCTGCTCATTCTCTCTCATCTGCCGACGCAAACTGTGGTCTAACGCCGGTGTAGGATTCTGTTTATTTATTTACTGTATTTTTTTGCCTTTTTCAATTTCAAGACACCCAATCCTTCAGTGTCACAGCAGTCGTCGGGCAGATACCTGGAGTCCGGCCTGGAATGGGCGCAGGAGGGAAGTCGAGGTTGAATCAGAGTAGCTGAGTTGTTACGGAGGGCTCCAAACGACTGGAACGTTTTGCACGACTGCGCCGTAGTGCTGCGCTGGCTGCTGAGAGATCAACCGTCCGTTTCCCAAGTGCGCTCGTCATCACAAAACGGCTAATCTATACACATGTTTTCATGTGCACAGCAAAGAAGGAAACGTTGGCTGTGCTGTTTCGTTTTGCAGTAAAGGCAGAATGCACTCACTTTGGGCCCTCCGTCATGAGGGATTTATTAAAAAATTATTTTATTTATTAAAAAGGGGCCCCACTTTCTCCCCTTATGAATGGCTAATAAATACTTTATAGATATGTTATTAATTCCTCTATAAACACTTTATAAATAATTTATAATTGTTTATTATGCATTAATTAAGGGTGACAGAGACAAAACTGAGCAGTTTCTTGCCAAATAATGAGTTAAATCTGTTCACCTATATATTTAATCTGGAATCGATATATTAAACATTTCAAATGAAGTTACTACCTTGTAAGAACAATGAGCCTAATTTAAGCCTAATTTTTTTAGGATATCTGATATTTTTATTCCAGGCTGAGACAGCTCTAAGACTAGTTTTTGTGGAAAAATGCATTTTTTAAATTGCATTTTTAAGCAGTTAAATAAGGCGGGGGTGGCACTGTGGCACAGTTGGTAGAGCTGTTCCCTTGCAGCGAGAAGGTTGCTGGTTCAAATCCCAGCTCGGGACCTCTCTGTGTGGAGTTTGCTTCTCTCCGTGCATGCTCCATTTTTCTCCGGATGCTCCATTTTTCTCTCACAGAGCAAAAACATGCATGTTAGGCTGATTGGTAACTTTAAATTGTCTCTAGGTGTGAGTGAGAGAGTGAATGGTTGTTCGGCACCTCATAGTTGTTTGTCTCGTTTGTCTCTATGTGTCCCTGTGAAGGACTGGAGACCTGTCCAGGGTGTGCACCGCCTCTTGCACAGTGATAGCTGGACATGGGCACCAGTGACCCCCGTGACCCTAAAAGGAAGAAGTGGGTAAAGATAATGGATGGATGAATAAGGCGGTTGTTTTTTTCTCCTAAATAACATGGTCAATACACGACAATACAAGGGTTAAAGCTAAATGTTGCAATAGGCTATAGCTAAAAGGGAAAACTACAAATCCCAAATCTGACAGTGCCTATCTCCTGAATGAGCAGAACCTTTTCATAAAAAACTGGGAAAAACAGCAAAAAAAATTGCAGAAGGGATGGATTGCAAAAGAAAAACAAGAAAACAATACAGTGAGCGCTGAGTCATCATTTTCACAATTACTGGTGATAGCTTCTGATGCCAGTGGCCGTGTTCATTGTTTCAAAAATATAAAATAAACCAGAACATGTCAGAGCTTGACATTGTTTAGCAGAGCAGCAGTGCTGAGCACAAATACTTCTCAGAAGCCGAAGTAACCGTTAACAGGATTAGGCATGGCTTACATAAACGTCTCCCATGGCAACAGTGAGCCGGGACCAGGCAGAGGAAGAGACAAAAATCGTCACAGGAAAGCATCATCGTCAGTCAGCTGACTGTCAGCTGGCTTGTTGTGGATCGTCTTCAAAGCCATGCGTTTCCTGTGCACCCGAATTGAGGCCGTTTTAGCTCACCTTTTAGCTTCTGAGCAGTAAGATTCTATCATAAATATTATTAACCTTTTCCATCAATTTTAAAGCAAAATTAGGTTGACAAACTAAGCTACGCTGTGTGGAATTATTTTTTATTTACAGAAAGCAGAGCTGTAGCTTTAACTGTTCTGTGTGTTTGTCTAGCTTCTCTACAGACTGCCTTTGGTGGTTAGTGTACATCAGTGTCCCGTGGCCTGCCAGTGTTGTGACAGTTTGACAGAGCTCCCTGAGGTTGTGTCCCTTTGGATATATATACTAGGTCGTTCCAATGGTTCATTTACCATGACTCCCTCAGGAGGGACACATGACTCATGGACTCTCATGGCTCAGGCTCTAGAAAAGAGTCCCTTTTTTCAGCTATTGTTGTTGACACTGGATATTTGGTAGCAATACACAAAACAGCCTGGTACATATCAGGTACTTTACAGATAGTTATGTGATATATATATATATATATATATA
>NC_056520.1:23855922-23862267 GCF_014905685.2 Nematolebias whitei
ATATATTATACAGGTTAGTCTCATTGAGCCTTGAGGACTCATTTACTGTACAAGGGAGACCTGTTTTAAACTAAGAACACAGAAGAGATACAGACAACAGTAGACAATCATACCAAAAGCATATAAAATGAAAAGTACATTAATAGAAGAAATTATATAAAAACAAAACAAAGGCAGCTACATTATAAAGCGATGTAAAATACTAAAAACAGGAACATGTCTGTGTAGGTATTTGCCATGAACTTAGTAGTTGTTTAAAATCCCTTAGAGAGGCCAAGGTTGAGAGCTTCAGATATTTTTGCAAGGTGTTCCAGGAAATGGGAGCGTAGTAGGAGAAGGCGCTTTTGCCAAGTTCAGTCCTCACTGAGGAAACACTGCGTGTAATAAGGTCCTGAGCGCACGCTGTAGCTGCACTCACGAAGTGACATGTAGGAGATGTATGAAGGCAGCAGACCAAGAAGTGATTTAAAGATGAAAATGTACCAGTGGGAGAGTAAATGGACTGTACTTATATAGCACCTTTCTATCTAATCAAGATACTCAAAGTGCTTTACAACACAATCTGTGTCCTCATTTACCCATTCATGCAGTGCTCTGTTAGATCTCTACAAAGCTAATTGAACAAATCATTCTAAAGAGACTAATCAGAGATTTAGCTCATATTCATACATCTATGGGACACACATCAGAGGTGATGAGGGGTTCAGTGTCTTGCCCATGGACACTTCGGCATGTGACTGCTGGTAGATTCGAACCCCCAACTCTTGCATTGGAAGATGACTGCTCTAACTACTCAGCCACGCCAGTCTGCGTGAAGTTAATGATGTCCAGTTAACCAGTGAATACAGGGTGCAGTGATGGATATGGTAGTTACAGCCAGTTTTGAATCTTAGTGCACTGTGATAAACAGCATCCAACATCTGCAGGGTGCTTGCAGAATTCAATTCAATTCAGTTTATTTATATAGCGCCAAATCACAACAAATTATCTCAGGGCACTTTACAGGAACATTCACATAGAAAAGCCACTTAGTAAAGTTCTCTATCTAAGGAATCCAGCAGACATGTTGAATCTTGGCTTTGTTGCAATCTCCCATCCTGAGCAAGCACAATGGCAACATCCATCCATCCATCCATTTTCTTTACCCGCTTATTCCATTTTGGGTCACGGGGGTCGCTGGTGCCCATGTCCAGCAATCACTGTGCAAGGGGCGGGGTACACCCTGGACGGGTCGCAAGTCCATCACAGGGACACATAGAGACAAACGAGACAAACAACCATCACTCTCTCACTCACACCTACGGACAATTTAGAGCAGGGGTGTCAAACTCATTTTCACCGAGGGCCACATCAGCACAATGGCTGTCCTTAAAGGGCCAGATGTAACTTATAAATGTAACTAAATGTAATAGAATGTAATGTAAAATAAAATGTAACTACTCCTTAATGTTAAATAACTCATTATTTATTATAACTTATTCAAGTGACAATTACAGTTGCATAGAAAACATACACAGCTTGTTGCTCTAACATAAATCCTTTTAAATTTTGTCAGCTTATGAAAACCCACATAACTCCATTAATGAAGGATCAAACTGTCCAAGTGAATAAAGAAAAATAACAAATAGTCAAATAGCTTTGAAGACATCCTAAAACTGAGCTGCAAAGAACATGTATGACACATGTAGCATTTTACAAAAAAAGGCTACACACAGCCTTGCATCCAACTGATGGTTTGATGACAACAATTTGCCTGCATACACACATAAGACCTGCAAACATTAAATAATTACAACAGCAGCTATACATAAATAATATGTAATCAACTAAAAAAAACTAAATAAAGGTTGACTCAGTTCACAACTATATTACTCAAGTTTTTTGGTTAGTCTTTGATGAGGAGATGCTGCCTGTCCTTGAACACACCAAGTGGATTCTCTCTCTACTATTGATTGATCATGTTCTGAAAATGATAAACACAAAATAAAATGCAAGCACAATCATTAAATTGCACACAGTTTAACTGTTCTTCTTCTTGGTTGAATTACATTTTATTATATTTTAGTTTAAAAAAAAAATGCTAACCTGTGCTTTTCTGACCAGATGTCTGACACCGTTTTCCCGTTGCCAGTGTGTCAATGTCTGGCTTTAGGTCCTGTGCTGAGGCAATGCGTAGAACAGCATGGAGGTTGTCATCCGTGAGGCATGATCTGTGCTTGTTTTTGTTCAGATTCATTATGGAAAAAAACTGTTCGCACAGATAGGTGCTTCCAAACATGGACAGAACACAGGCAGCATGAAGTCAAAGCTGTGGCATCAAACCAGGGGGCATCAGACGGTAAAAGTCCTGGATTGCAGCATCCTGGAACTTTGCTCTCAGGCCACTGTCACTTTGAAGCTCAATTAGCTCCATCTGAAGGTGTTGGGGTGCAGTGCAGACATCGGTGGTGAAAGGATTGGCAAAGATATCAAAGCCAGACTGTTGTGCTCTGAAGTCAGAGAAGCGCCGATCAAACTCAGTCTTTAACCATCTCAATTTGGTAGCTAACTGAGCACATGAAAAAGTCTCGGGAAACGAGGCTGACATGCTCTGACAAACAGGAAAGTGGACAAGATTGTCCTGTTTCACTTGCCGCATCCATAAGTCCAATTTACGCTAGAAAGCCGTGATCATGTCGGACATCTGTGTGATGACTTGTTTGCGTCCCTGCAGCTTCTGATTTAGCTGGGCGAGATGGTCGGTTATGTCACACAACACAGCAAAGTCACACAGCCACTTTGGATCTGATAGTTCAGACATGAGTTTTCCTTTACTCTGCATAAAAAGAGCAATGTCTTCCCTGAGCTCAAAAAATCGCTTGAGGACTTTGCTCCTACTCAGCCACCGCACTTCTGTATAGTACGGCACATCCCCGTGTTCCGAGCCCATCTCCAGCAAAAACTGCTGGAACTGACGGTGATTCAGGCCACGCGCCCTAATGAAGTTCACTGTTTTCATGACTGTGGTCACAATGTCCTCCATCCCCAGCACCTTCCCACACAAAGCTTCTTGATGGATAATGCAATGATACGTTATCAGAGGCGTGTGACAGTTCATTTTTTGCATTTTCCTCTTCATTAGTCCAACCAAGCCCACTTTTCCTCCACACATTGCCGGTGCACCGTCTGTAGTTAATCCCACCAAGTTTTCCCACTGCAATGCATTTTTACTTAAGGACTTCTCCACCGCATCAAAAATGTCCTGTCCCGTCGTGGTCCCATGCATTGCAGCCACATCCAACAGCTCCTCAGTGATAGAGAGGTCCGACTTTACGCCTCTAATAAAAATTGATAACTGCGCTGTGTCTGTGTTATCTGTGCTTTCATCAACAGCTAATGAAAAAGCTGTGTAGCTGCGTGTCTCCTCGGTCAGCTGTGTTGTAAGATTTTCTGCTAGTTCCTTCACTCGGTTCGCGATGGTGTTTCTTGATAAACTGACATTTTTAAAAGTCTGTAACTGGTCGGGACACACCTGCTCACAGACCTTCAGCATGCACCGCTTCAAAAACGCTCCCTCTGAAAAAGACTTGGAAGCGTGGGCGATTTCTTCAGCCACAATGAAGCTAGCTTTCACTGCGGCCTCGTTTTTGGCTGTGGATTTCGTGAACAAACTCTGCTGTGACCGCAGTTTGCCTTTTAATTCTTGGGTAATTTGTTGCTTTTCTTGAAGGCTAGCTTTAGCGTACTTAGCTCCGTGTTTGGTGTCAAAATGTCGACGCAGATTGTACTCTTTGACAACCGACACCGCCTCGTAACACAAAAGACCTACTGGTCTTTCTCCTTGAAGCACAAACAAGTATTCGCCTTCCCATCTTTCTTGAAACAATCTTCCGTCTGCATCAACTTTTCTCTTTCTGGACATTTTGGGATCATTATTTATATCTCAATTCCACTCGTTGGCATGGATGTGGAAACACTGCCGCGGCTACTGAGGTAGAAAGGCATTGTGGGAAATGTAGTTTTTGGTCAAAGCAAGCTCTTAATTTATTTTTTGGTATTTATTTTTAGACACTCAAAACTTTTAAGCTCTCGCGGGCCACATAAAATGACATGGAGGGCCACATCTGGCCCGCGGGCTTTGAGTTTGACACGTGATTTAGAGTTACCAATCAGCCTAACATGCATGTTTTTGGACTGTAGGAGGAAACCGGAGTACCCGGAGAAAACCCACGCATGCACGGAGAGAACATGCAAACTCCACCCAGAAAGGCCCCTGGACCGGGGTTTGAACCAAGGACCTGCTCGCTGAGAGGCAGCAGCTCTACCAGTTGCGCCACCGTGCTACAATGGCAACAGTGGAAAGGAAAAATTCCCTTTTAAAAGGAAGAAACTTCCAGCCGAACCAGGCTCAGGACAAGCGGCCATCTGCTTTGACCGACTGGTTTGAGAGGACAGGAAGGAGAGACAAACGAACACAGAATGGTAGGTCCAGCTATAGGTCCAAGTGTACCTGAAAGACAAAAAACACATGTCAAGGATAGAAAAAATAATTACAAATACAAAACAGGTTAAGCAGAGTAAGTAAAGAAAGTAGCAGAGTGAAATAATGTAATCAGTTTGTCCTCCAGCAGTCTAACTTATAGCAGCATAACTAAAAGATAGCTCAGGAAACCCAAGCCAACCCCAACTATAGGATTTTTCAAAAAGGAAAGTCTTAATCCCAGTCTTAAAACTGGACAATGTGTTAACCTCACGGACAGAAACTGGAAGTTGGTTCCACAGGAGAGGAGCCTGATAACTGAAAGATCTGCCTCCCACTCTGTTTTTGGAAACTCTAGGAACCACGAGTAAACCTGCAGCCTGAGAGTAAAATGCTCTATTAGGAAAATACAGAACAATAAGATCTGTAATATAAGATGGAGCTAGGTTGTTGAGAGCTTTGTAAGTTAGAAGTAAGATTTTGAATTCTATTCTAGATTTGACAGGGAGTCAGTGGAAAGAAACTAAAACTGGAGAGATATGATCTCTCCTACTAACTCCAGTTAAGACTCTGGCAGCAGCATTTGGGATCAAATGAAGACGTTTTAAAGAAGTATTTGGACACCCAGATAATAAACCATTGCAATAGTCCAGTCTAGACGTGACAAATGCATGAACCAGTTTTTCTGCATCATTTTTAGATAAGATGTTTCTAATTTTAGCGATATTACGCAGGTGGAAGAAGGCAGTTCTAGTAACCACAAATATTCGTGTAAATTATGTCACTGTAGTCAATGGACGGAAGGAAAGTAGCAGTTACAAAGTGTTTCCTAGCATTCAGAGTTGGACAGGATCTATTTCTAAAAAATGGTAAATGGTAAATGGACTGTACTTATATAGCGCCTTTCTTTCTTATTTCAAGATACTCAAAGCGCTTTACACTACAATCTGTGTCCTCATTTACCCATTCATACAGCACTCTACTAGATATCTACAAAGTTAATTGAACAAATCATTCTAATGAGAATAATCAGTGCTTTATCACATTCATACACCAATGGGACACACATCAGAGGCTATGAGGGGTTCAGTGTCTTGCCCAGGGACACTTCAGCATGTGACTGCTGGTGGATTCGAACCCCCAACTCTCGCATTGGAGGACGACTGCTCTAACCACTCAGCCACAGCCGCCCAAAAAAAAAAGAAACCCAATTTTAATTTCAGTTTCTTTACCAAGTTTTCAACATGAGGCTTAAAAGAGAGACGTAAATTCACCAAGATACCAAAGTATTTATGAGTCAACAAACTCAATAGGGGCACCATTTGAGGATAAGATAGAGGGAAGGACTGCTGGAACTGACTTCTTGTTTGAAAACAACATCCCTTTGGTTTTATCAGCAATTAGCACAAGTTTGACATGGAACAAATCTGACTGGATGATGTTGAAAGCCAACTGTTAAAGCTGGAAAATCTTAGCAACTGTTCTAACTCAACACTAAACAGCTGTGTCGTCAGCATAGAAATGGAAGGATGCATCAGGAACGATCTGACCTACAGTACATTACGTATGTAGATTGTAAAGAGAGTGGGTCCTAAGACTGAGCAGTGGTCAGTGGCAGCTGGCCAATAGAGGATGCTAGGGCACCGCCCCACCACTCAGTACATTACCTTGAATCAGACATAAAAAATAAATAAAAATGTAATAATAAAAATTATTTCGGAATATTATGTATATATATATATTACTTGTGTAAGATAAACATTTTATAGTTAATGATAAGTACCCTTATCTAGGTGGCCAATGACTCAGCTCCATCAGGAACTGCCTAAGGTCACCGACGGTAAGTACTTCTCGACCCTCGACGTCGCCTCTGGTTTTTGGACCAT
>NC_056520.1:23862367-23870080 GCF_014905685.2 Nematolebias whitei
GTTGGCTTTCTTGGACTGTGAGGTCTCAGTCTCTGATAGAGGACATTTGCAAACCGAGGTGTACCGCAAACCCACCCACACAGACCAGTATTTGCAGTTTGACTCCCATCACCCTTTGGAGCACAAGTTAGGAGTCATCAGGACTCTGTATCACAGAGCAGACAGCGTCCCCACTAGCTCAGGAGCCAGGCAGAAGGAGAAATCCCACACAAGACAGGCTCTAGAGCAATGTGGATATCCTAACTGGGCCTTCCTGAAAGCAGAGAAGAAACCCAAACAAGACTCCAGTCAGCCAACAGGTGAAAAGGAGGAACCCAGACCCAGACCAGTGGTCATTCCATATGTTGAGGGAGTATCAGAGAAACTAAGACGTTTATTTTCTAAACATAACATCCCAGTGGGTTTTAAACCACAAAATACATTACGGCAAAGACTGGTTCATCCCAAAGATCCAGTCCCCCGGCACAAACAGAGCAATGTTGTGTATGCTGTTCAGTGTCAGGAGGGCTGTGATCAGTCTTACATCGGGGAAACAAAACAGCCACTGGCCAAAAGGATGGCCCAGCACAGAAGATCAACATCATCAGGCCAGGACTCTGCGGTCTACACTCATCTCCAGGCCAGTGGTCACTCTTTCAGGGATGAAGATGTTCACATCCTGGACAGAGAGGAACGATGGTTTGAGAGAGGAGTAAAGGAGGCCATCTTTGTGAAAAGAAACCGTCCATCATTAAACAGGGGTGGAGGCCTCCGGGTTCAACTGTCCCCCTCTTACAATGCTGTGATTGCTAGTATCACTCAGCCGTCTGTGAACAGTAAACAGCCATCAGTGTGCTAATGATCCATTGTTAGGCTGATGGTCCTTCTTGAGCATGTGATCAGCTGGTTTTGGTTGTCAGCAGCAAAACTGGTTGATCCACCCTGAGACAGTGCTATTTAAGAGACTGAGCTGAAAACAGCACCTCAGACTGGAGAAGTCTCTTGGATGAGAGACGAAACGTTTCTACAATTTTTTGCTGTTGTTGTTTTGCTTTGTTTTGTTTTTTTGAATGTCCAGAGGACCAGATTGAACTTTTTTAGATTTTTCTACCTGGATTATTGAGCATGCATCAGGATATCAGAGTAACACCTGTTATAAAGCTATTTCTGATGTTCTCTGCATGAGAATGCTCCACCTTGTCTTCCATGCAGTAGTTCAGATCTGCTCCAGCTTCCCTCAGATCATCTGGATGAATTCTATATTTCTATAGAAGATATTAATTCAACCTTTATTTAAAAAGGTTAGTCCCATTGAGCCACGAGGACTCATTTACAAGAGAGACTGAATATAATTGTTGTATTTGTCGTGTTTTTTTTTTTTTTTTTGGCAACCAAGTACCTGGATAATTGAGTTGATTGTAGCCTGACAACTATTGTAAAATTGTAATCCATTGATTAAAAATGTTAATTTAAACGAAACTGTAAAATCATAACAGTGTTAATTGTGCAAAAATAAATTTCCAAACAACTTATTATAAAATATGTAAAATGTAAAACAAGCTTTAATAAAGTACTTTTACTGCCATTTACAAGCTTTATTAAAGTACTTTTACTGCCATTTATACTGTTTATTAATGACATCATCTCAAGTCAGCAGGAGCACCATCATCATCACAACAACACAAAGTGAGAGCTGGAAGTTTAATCTGCACAAACATTTTCAATCAGGGCTCAAAATGTTTAACTGTCAAAGAAATGTACAAGAAAATAAACTAATGTCACTCTACAGGCACATTTAGAGAGAGGACAGTTTACAAAGACACAGTCAGGTAGTGTGAGACTGAAGGAGGTTCAACCATTTGTTCATGGACCAGAACCAAATGAGAAGAACAGCAGAACTTCCACTGACCAGTGATCTAACCAGTGATCTGACCAGTGATAATAATACTTAATAATACTTTATTTATAAAGCCCTTTAAAACAACCACAGCTGCCACAAAGTGCTGTACATATAAAATCAAGAACATTTAAACACATAAAAACAGTTAAAACATTAAGATCAATAAAAGTAATAAAAACAGTGCAGATCAAATTCAGTCTGTGCTAAAAGCCAGGGAGTAAAAATGTGTTTTTAAAAGAGTTTTAAAACTGGACAGTGAAGGGGCTCGTCTGATGGGAAGAGGGAGATCGTTCCACAGTCTTGGAGCAGCAACAGAAAAAGCTCTGTCCCCTCTGAGCCTCCGCTTAGACCTCGGCACCTCCAGGAGCAGCTGATCAGCTGATCTGAGGCACCGAGCAGGAGAGTATGGGTGAAGCAGCTCAGAGAGGTAAGATGGAGCAAGACCATTTAAACTTTTAAAAACAAAATAATCTTAAAATGAACTCTAAAATGAACAGGCAGCCAGTGGAGTGAAGCCAGAGTGGGGATGATGTGTTCCCTTTTTTGAACTCCAGTTAGAAGCCGAGCAGCAGCGTTCTGGACCAACTGGAGGCGTCTGAGGGAGGACTGGCTGACTCCAAGGTAAAGAGCGTTACAGTAATCCAGCCGAGAGGTGACGAAGGCATGGATTACTGTTTCCAGATGTTGTTTTGTAAGGATGGACTTTACCTTAGCCAGCTGTCTGAGGTGATAAAAACTGGTCTTGACCACCGCTCCAATCTGGGACTCTAATTTAAAATCACTGTCCATTTTAAAACCCAAGTTAGAAACAGTTTTCTTTACATGTGGTGCCAGAGGGCCCAGATCAACAGGGCAAGGTTCACAAGAGCCACTAGGACCAAACACCATCACTTCTGTTTTCTTTTCATTGAAATTTAAGACGTTTAAAGACATCCAGGCTTTGATGTCTTCAAGAAACAACAGAAGTGGCCTAATTGAGGGGGCATCTTTCTTTTTAAGTGGCATATAGATCTGACTTGTCAGCGTAACAATGAAAAAAGATCCCATGCTTTCTAAGAATTGATCCCAATGGAAGCAGGTAAAGGGAGAAAAGCAGGGGACCTAAAATAGAGCCCTGTGGAACCCCAAAACACAGAGGAGCAGTGGAGGATTCAGACCCAGCTATGTTGACAGACATGGTTCTGTCTGCCAGATAGGACCTAAACCAGCTCTGTGCAGTACCACAAATACCCACTTGGCGCTGTAAGCGTGATATTAAAATGTTATGGTCCACGGTATCAAAGGCAGCTGTTAGGTCGAGCAGGACAAGAACCACATGTTCACCAGAATCATTAGCCATAAAAAAATCATTAAAAACTCTGACTAGAGCTGATTCTGTGCTGTGGTGAGTTTTGAAGCCAGACTGAAAAACCTCCAGGATATTGTGCTCATCCAGAAAACATTTGACTTGTGAATATACAATTTTTTCTAAAATTTTTGAAATAAAAGGCAGCTTGGAGATGGGCCTAAAATTAGCCAAGACAGTTTGGTCTAGGCTAGGCTTTTTAAGCAGGGGCTGCACCACAGCATGTTTAAAACTTATTGGGACAACACCTGAGGACAGACTTCTATTGATAACAGCAAGAATCACCTACCTGATGCTGGAAAACACCTCTTTTAAAAGACGAGGGGGGACAAGGTCACGAGGAGAACCTGATGGTCTAATATGGCCGACTACATCCTCTAAAAGGGTCAGGGTCACTGGTTCAAATCTATCAAACACAGCCAGGCAGGGGACCAAGCAGGAGGGGTCAAAAGCAGGGGCTGAAATAAGGGCCCTTGTGGTAACAACCTTATTTATAAAAAACTGCAGGAAGTCATTACAAAGTTCAGTAGAGGCTTCCAGACAGACAGGTTGTGGGGCCTTCAGGACAGAGTCAATAGTTTTAAAAAGGACACGTGGATTATTTTGATTGGACACAATAATATCTGACAAGTGTTGTTTTTTGGCCTCTTTAACAGTGTTCTGGTACTGACATTGACAGTCCTTTAAAATGTAAAATGAAACCTCCAGTTTATCCTTTTTCCATCTGTAATTGTGATGCTTGCTGTTCAGAAACTTGAATATATGCCAGATAGAATGCCCTGCATGGATTACAGCTAAGATCACCACTGTGTGCTTGGTGTGGCAGAAAAAATTGCTGATCAATTGTGCTGTTGCAGTGAGGTTCTGCTGATGGTGAGGCATTGTAACACTTTCCAATTAATGTGTTCTTGAGGAGAAACAGTGGCTTCATTGGCGCTTTGCTAACACTGTCTTTGAAGTCTTGGTGTGTATGATGATGTGGCGTGTTTGGGAGTGATTGTGTGACTGCAGCCCTTGAGTTGATGTTATACTGCTGCTCTGCCTTGTGGTGTCTGAAGTTTATCATGCTTAGACGTTTGGGTTGAAGATTCTTTGCTGTCCCAGCATTCCACCTGCGCTGCTCATCTGTACATGCTAGCCCCGTCTTTCCACTGATCACAGCATTCTGGACCTGTAACAATTTAACAGACTTCAGCTATCACTGCTCCTAATAAAATGAAACAAGTTATTTACATCCCTGCTGTTGTCATTTATTTTTTCCTTTTCTGTAAATGTTAGGTTGCCTTGCATCCAGTCTGTACTTTTTTAAAAACAAATAATATAAAAATACTGTACAGCCTTTTTAATGTTTAATTTTTTGTGACAGTAGATCACAGGCTGCACAATGCTCTGGCTTCCACATGTAAACACAGGCAGACAGGAAGCTCACAGCTTTCGCCCAGTTCAGTGATTCTGATTCAGTGATGTAAATATTCTGATATCCAGATAAGTGATATACCTTCCACAGAATAGCTGCCGCATGACTGCATGATTTTCCCAATCCGGCGATACAGGAACAGCCGACCGTTTCTACCACTCCACTTTCTCTGAGCATGACCCATGCTAAGTGTTTAGCTTGACCAACGCTCTGGCTCGGCTCAACAGCTGCTTTCAGAAAGATAAAGTCGCCTTGTTTCTTGAGCAAAACTGTATCTATTTTGTTGCTGTGGAGGTAATTATACGCCTCTGTGCTTTTATAATTCCGCAATTCCTCGCCATCGACGCCTTCAGAAAAAACAAGGTAATTAATAATATCGATGTAGGTAATTCCGGGCCATGATTTCATATCATCTACCCAGTCCGTGAGAAATGATGGGTGAGACACAGTTAACGACTTATCTTCGCAGCTTTTTAAAACATCCTTGCAATGTATCCACCTCTGATGTGCTGCCATTTACTTCAGGTAAAGGAAACTTTTGTGTCAAAAACATTAAATTGCTAGCAAGTGTGTTAACCCACAAACGTAAACAACAGCGCGGGATCGCGGGCAGAAGTAAACAACCGGCTTCCGCTATGAATTATGGGTAGTGGCGCCAAATCCGGAATAAGGTGGATATGTTAATAAAAAGTTCTAAAAAATTAAAGAAAACAGGGAGCACTGGCCCTGCAGCCCACACATTAGACCAACCCACCAGGAAATCTCGAGATCGTCCTGCAGCCACGCTGGACATGATTTTAATTCGCTCATGACAAATTCCTTCATTTCTCACCATTTCAGTCATTGCGTCAACAGAGGAGGAGGAAGGGATCAATTGCCTTTGGCAAAAAAAAACAAAAGAAAAGGCCATTAAACCAGATCACGGATGAAGAAGTGGAATTTAATACATTGGTGTCGCATACAAAACAGTCCGTCGCTTGGCAGTTTATTGTGCGACACCGAGTAGGTGTATGTAGTCATAAAAATTGAGCTTTGCATGGACATGCCCTGCGGGCGTCCGCTTCGACTCTTATCTGGTATGCGTGGACCTCCACGGATTGACGTACGCCCGAGTATACTGGAGGCTTGAGGGGACACTGCAGGTAATGATGACTTGAGTGTGCACGCTGTAGCTGCACTAATGACGTGACTTGTGGGAGGAGATATAAGAAGGAAACAATGCTGCTGTATTTATTTAATTGTACTCATCCACCCACAAAGACTCATGTTTAATGCTGCTGTTGTTTGGTGTATTGGTTTGCAATATCAGTGACTCGATCTTAGCTCTTTTAGTGTACCTTTTGGCGTTTGTTTAGCATATATCTTAGATCCTTATTTACTGTTTCTTTTTACACTTTATATTTTCGCTATTTTTTTAATGTAACCGGAACCCTGTGTACACAATTTCCTTCCACCTCATGTACCACATGTGATGTGAATGACAAATAAAGAATCTTGACCTTGACTTTGACCTTGAACAGACCAGTGATTTAAAGATAAAAGTGTACCGGTGAGAGTCTGCGTGAAGTTAATGATGACCAGTTAACCAGTGAATATGGAGTGCAATGGTGGGTACAGTAGTTACCAGTTATGAAACTTAAGTGTGGCATGATAGACAGAATCCAACATCTGTAAGGTGCTGGCAGGAGCATTCATGTAAATAATGTCACTGTAATCAATGGCCAGAAGGAAAGTCGCAGCTACAAGGCGTTTCCTAGCATTCAGAATTAAGCAGGATTTATTTCTGAAATAGAAATGCAATTTTAATTTCAATGTCTTTATCAAGTTTTCGGCATGAGGCTTAAAAGAGAGATGTGCATCAACCAAGATTTCCATGTATTTGTAGGAATCCACAAAACTCAATAGAAACTCTGTTCGTTGATAAGACAGAGGGAAGAACTGCAGGAACCGACTTTCTGTTTGAAAACAGCATCCCTTTGGATGCATTTAGCACCAGTTTGAGATGGAAAAAATCTGACTGGATGATGTCAAAAGCAGACTGTAAAAGTTGGAAAACCTTAGCAACTGTTTTAGCTTGACAATAAACAACTGTATTGTCGGCATAGAAATGTAAGGATGCATCAGGAATGTTGAGGAATGAATGCGTATTGCTCACTGTCTTTTGTGCAAGAGCTTCAGACCAAAATCATCTTGTGTTGTAGAACGACCACTTTGATAAAACCTTGAAAATAATGTTGAACACAGGATATCATGCAACACTGGTGTCACACAAACTGTATTGAAGGGTGAGCAAATCTTGGCAACCATCACATCAGATTTCATCTGTCTCGCCTTCCCGTCCTCTCAACCAGCCGGTCAAAGCAGATGGCCGCTTGTCCTGAGCCTGGTTCTGCTGGAGGTTTCTTCCTTTTAAAACGGAGTTTTTCCTTTCCACTGTTGCCACTGTGCTTGCTCAGGATGGGAGACTGCAACGAAGCCAAGATTCAACTTGTCTGCTGGATTCTTTAGATAGAGAACTTTACTAATTGGCTTTTATGTATGTGAATGTTCCTGTAAAGTGCCCTGAGACAACTTTGTTGTGATTTGGCGCGTTATAAATAAACTGAATTGAATCAATTTTAGTCCAACAGCTGTAAAATTGGTTGAGTTATTGCTATTTATGTATATACTACTTTCAGCTGGCTATGGCAGCTCTCTTGAATTGGGCTGACTGCAAATGTTATTAAGCTGGAGAGATATACCCAATGATTATTTTCTGAGAAGTTCATTAAAATCTGACCATGAGATATTTTGCTGACAGACACAAACAGCTCTGGTTTGATCAGTTGGCACCTGGAGTATCTGTTGGCATTATTTCTCAGCTAATAAAATGCCAATGAAAAAGCTTAAGCTATAGTATATCTTACCTAACATTACATTTGTCAGAATCAGAGATTCTTTATTGTCGTTCCACCACATCAGTTACATGTGGTGGAATGAAATTATGTACACAGGGTCCCAGTTACATCCAACAATAAAATGTAAAAGAAAAACAGTAATAATATCTATGATATGAACTAAGAAAAACATTAA
>NC_056520.1:23870180-23874185 GCF_014905685.2 Nematolebias whitei
AGCTCAGAATCAAAGTTTCAGCCTGCCTCAGCAATGCCAAACCACCAGCTTCCAACATCAGTAGAGAGGAGAGGGACGCACTCACCACTCTTAGCAAGGACAAAAACATCATCATTCTACCAGCAGACAAAGGAAGGTGCACAGTGATTTTGAACCAGAAAGACTATCATGAGAAAGTTATGACACTCGTTAGTGACTTAAACACTTATGAACCTCTGAAAAGAGATCCAGTAAGTGGTTACAAGAAGAAATTGATAGATTGCCTGAAAATTTTGGAGCCGGACAAGGCTATTGACCGTTTTCTGTACCACAGACTGTACCCAGGGGAGGCCACACCTAGTCTGTATGGCTTACCTAAAATCCACAAACAAGGTGTACCTTTAAGACCAATTGTTAGCATGATTAACTCTGTCACTTACAATGTTTCCAAATATCTGGCGTCTGTACTCATCTCTTTAGTTGGCAGCTCAGAACACCACATACAGAACACCATGGACTTTGTGGATAAAGTGAGGGACGTCATCATGGAGACTGATGAAACAATAGTCTCTTTTGATGTCACATCACTCTTTACATGCATTCCTGTTGATGATGCAGTAGAGGTGGTCAGTTTAAAACTAAAATCAGACACCACTCTGAGCAGCAGAACCACACTTTCCACAGAACAACTGTGTCAACTCTTGAAACTGTGCCTGCAGTCAACCTACTTCACATATGGGGAGCAATATTATAGGCAGAAACATGGGTGTGCTATGGGGTCTCCAGTTTCTCCTATTGTTGCCAACCTGTACATGGAGGAGGTAGAAAAGAGAGCCTTGACGTCCTTTTCAGGGACACCACCAATTCATTGGTTCAGGTATGTTGACGACACCTGGGTTAAAATTAAATCTCAGGAAGTCCAACATTTTACTGACCACATCAACTCTGTGGATAAATACATCAAGTTCACACGAGAAGATGAAAAAAATGGCAAGTTGTCTTTCTTGGACTGTGAGGTCTCAGTCTCTGATAGAGGACATTTGCAAACTGAGGTGTTCCGCAAACCCACCCACACAGACCAGTATTTGCAGTTTGACTCCCATCACCCTTTGGAGCACAAGTTAGGAGTCATCAGGACTCTGTATCACAGAGCAGACAGCGTCCCCACTAGCTCAGGAGCCAGGCAGAAGGAGAAATCCCACACAAGACAGGCTCTAGAGCAATGTGGATATCCTAACTGGGCCTTCCTGAAAGCAGAGAAGAAATCCAAACAGGACTCCAGTCAGCCAACAGGTGAAAAGGAGGAACCCAGACCCAGACCAGTGGTCATTCCATAAGTTAAGGGAGTATCAGAAAAACTGAGACGTTTATTTTTTTAAACATAACGTCCCAGTGGCTTTTAAACCCCAAAATACATTACGGCAAAGACTGGTTCATCCCAAAGATCCAGTCCCCCGGCACAAACAGAGTAATGTTGTGTATGCTGTTCAGTGTCAGGAGGGCTGTAATCAGTCTTACATCGGGGAAACAAAACAGCCACTGGCCAAAAGGATGGCCCAGCACAGAAGATCAACATCATCAGGCCAGGACTCTGCGGTCTGCACTCATCTCCAGGCCAGCGGTCACTCTTTCAGGGATGAAGATGTGCACATCCTGGATAGAGAGGAACAATGGTTTGAGAGAGGAGTAAAGGAGGCCATCTTTGTGAAAATAAATCGTCCATCGTTAAACCGGGTGGAGGCCTACGTGTTCAATTGTCCCCCTCTTACAATGCTGTGATTGCTAGTATCACTCAGCCCTCTGTGCATCAGTGTGCTAATGATCCATTGTTAGGCTGATGGTCCTTCTTGAGCATGTGATCAGCTGGTTTTGGTTGTCAGCAGCAAAACTGGTTGATCCACTCTGAGAAGGTGCTATTTAAAAGACTGAGCTACAGCACCTCAGACTGAGGAAGTCTCTTGGATGAGAGACGAAACGTTTCTACATTTTTTTGTTGTTTTGCTTTGTTTTGTTTTTTTGAATGTCCAGAGGACCATATTTAACTTTTTTTGATTTTTCTACCTGGATTATTGAGCATGCATCAGGGCAACCAAATTCACCATTCCTACTTTTAGAATACACAGTCAGCTGAAGATTTTTTCCACAAACAGAGACATCTAAAAGGTGAGAGGCATGTCAGTCAGAAATGGCAACATAGGCATTAGTTAAAGGGCTTTCAATGGCTTAAAGCCTACCTGCAGCAGCTAGCCTCTCACACATAGCCTTTTTGTAAGTGTCACTGCACGATCTGTTCCGAAAGCACAATCCATACAATGCATTCAGCTCTGGGCGCAGAAGTGGAGTGCCCAGAATGGTCCTATATTTTGTACTGAAGAGGAGCTAACTGTGCATGTACAACTTTTAACGAGGGTCTATGTGGAAAGACTTTTGCACCTCAGGGCGGAAATACGTCATCACCAATCAGACAACAATTTTGAATGAAACAACTGTAGATGAACAGATGCTGGGATATATTCATCATTTAACGCGGGTTCCTCATTTTTCTGGACTGAATAAAACGTGCATTGAATTTAAGGAAATGCAAACGTGAGACGTCATTTAGATTTGACCCATCAAAATGAATGCGGTCATTTATTTACAGAATCAAATTTAACATCAAACATGTACATTAATTTGGCAAATTATGAAAATAACAACAAAGCAATCAACCAGGAAAAATCATACGGCCATGATTTTTCCGTTGCTGACATTTATAAAACTGTACAACTATGATCTTTTACCCACACGGATGTGAATAAGCACTTTACACAGACATTTCTAAATATCTGGGAGAATTTCTACTTGATAGAAAGTTAAAGATGAAAGAAGTTAAAGGGAGTAAGATTGAATGGGAGGGGAGGAATGTTCACCAGAACCGACACTCTCCATCAGAAGCCCAGCTCGCCTCGGTACGCTTGGTACGAAACTTGACCCATTACCTTTCTGATGATAATCAGCAGATATGGTGTTCCGTTAACGCTACCGGTCCAGCGTCTCCTTAGAATGGCTGTAGCTCGTCAGAAGTAGTGGCGAGGCTCTGTTCGACACACATTCACCTCAGTGGAAAATGTTATAATCCCATGGAACTCGGAAGAGCTTTGTTGTCATGTCAGGAACTCCAACAGCACTCCATCAGAACTCCAGAACTCTAGAAGTCTGACAACTCTCCAACTCTGTGAGTCTGTAACTCCGTGAGTCCATGAAGACCAGGAAGTACTGACATTTTAAAGACTCTTTCCCGGTTCACTTTTTGGGATTTTTCATTGGTCAGAATCGACCAGAAGGGGTGTGTTTTTGTGACGTAAGGGGTTAGAGACAGCGAGAATTGTTATGAGACAGCTCAGAAATGTTCTCACAGACCGAGAGGGTTTTGTTTTGGCGTGTTTAAGAAACAGGTGCAAAACATCTCTATTTACGTCTGAGAGGATTCTAAAACATGACAGTTTTAACATAACAACTTGTTTTCGTTTGACTGTAACCTTGTAAACGCACACACTTGCTCATTCAAAAGCAGAAATCAGAAAAATGCATAATTACTCTGCAACAGCTTTTAACATGAGTTCTAACTTTTGCATGAGAATAAAAATCATTACTCAGTTAATAAAATTGATTAGTTCACTGCAACATCTAAAATGGTTTGAACTAAGACACTTTGATTATCAACATTTGTAAGATAGTAATGATAATAAAAAGAGAGTGTTCTTTTCACTTGAATCTTCAAGAAAGAAAGTCTCAGGATGGGTGAACCTGTATTTATGGATTCAAATACATGAAATGACAGCTTCTGTCCCACAAGGTTCTAAAGGTCAAGAGTTTTGACCTTAGACTTAGTTTCGATGTAGGCCTAGTCCACTACAGTCCCCCCTTTGGAAATCATCACCTGTCCATGGAGATGAATTCCAACTATGGACTTACGTCGTCGATTGTCCTTGAAGCTTGATGTAATCCAGCAAAGAAACAAGAGTCAAGAGTAATCCAGCAAGGAAA
>NC_056520.1:23874285-23880362 GCF_014905685.2 Nematolebias whitei
GATTGATTGCTTATGTTGTTATTTTCATAATTTGCCAAATTAATGTAAATGTTTGATGTTAAATTTTGATTCTGTAAATAAATGACCGCATTCATTTTGATGGGTCAAATATAAATGACGTCTCACGTTTGCATTTCCTTAAATTCAATGCACGTTTTATTCAGTTCAGAAAAATGAGGAATCCGCGTTAATTGATGAATATATCTGAGCATCTGTTCATCTACACATATATCTCCAGTGTTTCCCCTACCATTATACAAGCAGGGTACCCCACCCCATCAACAGAACTGAGCACCTCAACTACCAAACTGAACTTGCCCCCACCCGGCACTGACATAGCACTAAGCTAGCGGAGCGAAATACAGGCTCTCAAGCTAAAAAGCTAATGGCAGTGCTCACGTTGCCTCTTCTCTCAAGCTGACCCCCCCCCCCCCAAAAAAAAAAAGAAAAACTGTCAGTATAAACAGTGAACAACTCAAACGTGTCACGCTAAGCTAGCAGTGTGCAATACAGGCACTCTAGCTAAAAAAGCTAAAGGCGCCTCTTCTCTCATGCTAACATCCCCCCCCCCCCCACACACACACACACTTCTGCTCAAAAACTGTTGGTACAAGCTGCGCTCAGACAGGTCTCCGTCCCCCCAGTCAACAAAAATCATGGATGAGATGAGCACTCCGCCATGGCAAGTTAACTAGGGGAAACACTCATCTCCTCTTTGTCTTGTTCCTGGCAGCTGCATTTCTAACATCCTTCTACCAGTATACCCACTGTCCCTCCTTTGGACATGTTCAAACCATCTCAGTCTGGTCTCTTTAACTTAATCTCCCAGTTGTTCAACCTGTGCTGTACCTCTGATAATATCATTCCTAATCTTATCCGTCCTTGTCACTCCTAAGGAGAACCTCAACATCTTTATTTCTCCCACTTCCAGTTCCTTCTGTCTTTTTGTCAATGTCACTGTCTCCAGATAATACAACATAGCTGGTCTCAAAACTGTCTTGTAAACTTTTCTTTTGATCTTTGCTGACACCATTTTGTTGTAAATCACTCCTGAAACTTTCTCCATTCACTCAATCCTGCCTGGACTCTCTTCTTCACCTCTTTACCACACATCCCATTTCCTGGACAGTGGATCCCAAGTACTTGAAGTCCTGCACCTTTGTGACCTCTGCTCCTTGTAGCCTCACTGTTCCACCGGCCTCCCTCTCATTCACACATGTACTCTGTCTTACTATGGCTGACTTTCATTCCTCTTCTTTCAAGTGCATACCTCCACCTCTCCAAGTTCTCTTCCATCTGTTCCCTTTTCTCACCCCAAATCACAATGTCATCTGCAAACATGTACAGGGATTCCTGCCTGACCTCATCTGTTAGTCGGTCCATCACCAGAGCAAAACAGAAGGGGCTCAGAACTGATCCTTGATGCACTCCAACCTCCACCTTGAAGCTATATGTCACCCCTACAGATCATCTCAATCTGTTCTGTTGTCCTCATACATGTCCTGTGCCAGTCTAACATACTTCTCTGCCACTCCAGATTTCGTCATGCAATACCACACCTCCTCTCTTGGCACTCTGTCATATGCTTTTTCTAAATCCACAAAGACACAATGGAGTTATTTCTGACCCTCTCTGTACTTCTCCATCAGCATCCTCAAAGCAAAGATAGCATCTGTGGTGCTCTTTCTTGGCATGAAACCATACTGCTGCTCACAGATGGTCACCTCTCGTCTAAGTCTTGCTTCCACAACTCTCTCCCAGATCTTCATTGTGTGACTCATCAACTTAATTACGCTGTAGTTGCTACAACTCTGTACATAACCCTTGTTATTAAAAATGGGCACCAGCACACTTCTCCTCCTTTCTTCAGGCATTTTCTCACCCTCAAGTATGCCATTGAATATTTGAAACAAAAACCTCACTACCATCTCTCCAAGACATTTCCAAACCTCCATTGGTATGTCATCAGGTCCTACTGCCTTCCCCATCTTCATTCTTTTCAGAGCTTTCTAAACTTCACCCTCACTAATCTTTACTACTTCTGGGTCCACAGTGTCTATGACCTCTACTCTTCTTTCATTTCTTTCTCTTCATTCATTAGGTCCTCCAAGTTCTCCTTTCATTTTCTGTCACCGTCTCTTCACTTGTTAGAACATTATAATGCCTATATTTAATAAGCCTAACCTGCTGTACATCCTTTCTAGCCTGATCCCTCTGTCTCACCAATCAGCAGAGTCCAGCCTCCCATACAACTCATCATACACCTTTTGCTTTGCCTTTGCTACCACCTTCTTTGCTTTACATTGCATCTCCTTATATTCCTGTCTTGTCTCTTCAATCTTCTCACTTTTAAATTTCTTCTTGGCTAACCTCTTTCTTTGAATAGCTTCATGCACTTCACTATTACACCACCAGGTTTCCTTATCATCCATTCTCTGTCCAGACGACACACCAAGTACCTTCCTACCTGTCCCTCTAATTATGGTTGCTGTAGTAGCCCAGTCATCTGTAAGCGCTGACTTACCATCCAGAGCCTTTAAAAGCTCCTCTCTGAATTTCTCACAATATTCTTCTTTTCTAAGCTTCCACCATTTGGTCTTCTCTCATTTTACACATTTTCTTTTCTTCACAACAACCGTCATTGTACAAACAACCATTCAATGCTGTCTGGCCACACTCTCCCCTGCCACAACCTTACTGTTCCCTATCTCCCTCAGGTTTCCTCTTCTACACAGAATGTAGTCTACCTGTGTACTCCTTCCTCCACTCATATAGATCACTCTATGTTCCACCCTCTTTTGGAAACAAGTGTTGACTACATCAATTTCCATTATTTTGGCAAAACCTACCACCATATGTACTTCCTGGTTTCTTTCATTGACACCAAACCTACCCATCACTTCCTCATCTCCTCTGTTTCCTTCACCAACATGTCCATTCAGGTCTGCTCCAATCACCACTCTCTCCTCTCTGGGAATATTTTCTACCACTTCATCCAGATCCTGCCAAAATGTATATTTCTCCTCCTCATCACATCCAACCTGTGGAGAATAACCACTGGCAACATTTGGCATCAGACCTTCTACTTCCGCCTTCAGACACATCACCCTATCTGACACTCTTTTCACCTCTACTACATTCTTTGACAACTCCTCCTTCAGGAACATCCCTACTCCATTTCTCTTTCTATCCACACCATGGTAAAACAATTTGAACCCTGCTGCAATCAGAAGAGACCATTGTTTCATCAGTCTCCTTGATGACACCTCTCACCTGATCCACAAAGTCCATGGTGTTCTGCAGGTGATGTTAGGAGATGCCAACTAAAGGGACAAGTACAGAGTCCAGATATTGCATGTGAACAACTTTAGTTTTGGCTGTCGCCAGCAAACTAGTTGAACCACTATGAGAAGTTGCTGCTTATAAAACTGAGTTTGTTGAAATTTCTTAGAATGAAGAAGTCTTTTGGATAAAATACGAAACATTCTCAGCAAAAAAGAAGCTGTCCAGAGGACATGACTCAACCTTGTTAGATTCATTTACATGGATTATTGAGCATGGATCAGGACATCTCACTGAATTACACATTTTACACCAAGAACCTGTGTCGTGAATGATCTTCAACTACTATAACATCATATTTTTAACCTAATTTAGTTCAAATTGACTGTTATAGCTATTTTTTATGTTGACAATGGTAGATTAACATTGGCAGTCATCTTGAATTGGGTATACTCCCAAAGTACACCCAATCACAACTTTCTAGAAGTTTCTATATAAGCAGTTCAGTTATTCATAAAATATTTAGTTAACAGACATGCATACACACAACTTAAATTAAATAAAAAGAAAAACCATTTCTGTTTGTAGTTGTATTTGTGATTAGTCGTTTCTATTTGTGCTCATGAACACCATACAAATGCCATTTTCTCCAGTAAAAAATGATCAAACATTCATTTCCTTTCTTAGTTAAAGTTCAGCGTTCTGTGCGTTTGTGCATCAATTTCTGTGATAGTTTATAAAAATAAGAGTTATTGCATAGTTGAACTTGCCCCCATATTGAGTAACACTGAGAGCTCATAAACTCTCATATTGCTTTATGGATCGTTGGCTCTGCAAAGATGCTCACAATTCCTACACCCCCCCCCCCCCCCCACCCCAGTGGTCCTTTGTGCTGCTGTGGGTGCAAGTTGGACAGGACATACAGGCAGGAGAGGGGGACGTGGACACGGTTGATAAATGAGACGTGATGATCATAAACATGCACACACAGAGTTTATACTGTATTTCTAACCTTATAAGGACTTTTTTTTTTTTACATCCATTCATTTATTAATCATTTATTTATTATTGATTACTTTATTATTAAAACTAACTTAGAAAAACTGATTCATTATCACATCTAGACTGGACTATTGCAATGGTTTGTTATCTGGATGTCCAAATACTTATTTAAAACATCTTCATTTGATCTAAAATGCTGCTGCCAGAGTCTTAACTGGAGTTAGTGGGAGAGATCATATCTCTCCAGTTTTAGCTTCTCTCCACTGGCTCCCTGTCAAATCCAGAATTGAATTCAAAATCTTACTTCTAACCTACAAAGCCCTCAATAACCTAGCTCCATCTTACATTACAGATCTTATTGTTCCATATATTCCTAACTGAGCACTTCACTCTCAGACTGCAGGCTTACTTGTGGTTCCTAGAGTTTCCAAAAGCAGAATGGGAGGAAGATCTTTCAGTTATCAGGCTCCTCTCTTGTGGAACTAACTTCTAGTTTCTGTCCATGAGGCTGACACATTGTCCAGGTTTAAGACTGGGCTTAAGACTTTCCTTTTTGATAAATCCTATAATTAGGGTTGATGCTGCTATAGACTAAGACTACTGGAGGACAAAATTACCTAATTTCCTTAAATGAATTGTTAAAATTGAATGGTTTTCATTTGATACTATTTCAATCTTAACATGTGATTCTTGACCTGCCATTGTGTATCTGTTCCTCCTTCCTGTTCCTCTCAAACCCAGCCGGTCCAAAGCAGATGGCCGCTTGTCCTGAGCCTGGTTCTGCTGGAGGTTTTGTCCTTATGAGGGAATTTTTCCTTTCCACTGTCGTCTTCATGTTTGTTCAAGATGAGAGTCTGCGTTGGAGTTAAATTCAAAGCAGTCTGCTCCTCAGATAAATAATTTTATTAACTTTTATATATATGTGTGAATGTTTCTGTTCAGTGTCCTGAGATGACTTCTGCTGTGACTTGGCGCTATAGAAATAAAGTGAACTGAATTGAATTATAATTTAATTTATTTTATGTAGCTTATATCAAACCCTGAATTTGGCAGTACATACCTAATTCTAACCTAAACTCAACTGACATCTAACCTTAAACCTACACTCTAACCCAGAAATTTACCATAGCAGAATCAGTCGTTGGTACAAGTACAGACTATCCTGACAGTGTAGGTGATTAAACCTTAAAATATCTTAAAACTGTAAAATAAACATGGAACAGAAACATACAAGTCAATTGTTCTAATCTCAAAAGGGCATTGTTTTGACACACTCATTTCTGTAGCCTAACCGTAAAGCAGTACATGTCTAACTCTGACCTAAACTCAGGTCACATCTTAATCCTAAACCAAACCCTAAACCCCCCTAAATGAACAAAAAAGGTTGAATCATGTCATCTGGACTTCGTTTATTTGTTAAAAAGAAACGTTTCGCCCCTCATCCAAGAGGCTTCATCAGTCTGAGGCCTAGCCATCTGGTATTACCCAGAAGCCACTTTGACTCTTGTGTTTCAAGCCTGCCTCAGATGCCCCTGAAGTCTGGCCTTTTCACTAATGGTTTCAAAAACACAAAGTTTGTTTTCTCAGTCATCCAGGTATATAACAACAAAAAAGGTTGAATCATGTCATCTGGACTTCGTTTTTTTGTTAAAAAGAAACGTTTCGCCCCTCATCCAAGAGGCTTCGTCAGTCTGAGGCCTAGCCATCTGGTATTACCCAGAAGCCACTTTGACTCTTGTGTTTGTGTTTTTTGTTGTTATATACCTGGATGACTGAGAAAACAAACTTTGTGT
>NC_056520.1:23880462-23885382 GCF_014905685.2 Nematolebias whitei
CATCCATCCATCCATCCATTATCTTTACCCGTTTATTCCATTTTGGGTCACGGGGGTCGCTGGTGCCCATGTCCAGCAATCACTGTGCGAGGGGCGAGGTACACCCTGGATGGGTCACAAGTCCATCACAGGGCCACATAGAGACAAACGAGACAAACAACCATTCACTTCCTCATGCACACCTACGGACAGTTTTAGAGTTACCAATCAGCCTAACATGCATGTTTTTGGTCTGTGGGAGGAAACCGGAGCACCCGGAGAAAACCCACGCATGCACGGAGAGAACATGCAAACTCCACCTAGAAAGGCCCCTGGACCGGGGTTTGAACCAAGGACCTGCTCACTGAGAGGCAGCAGCTCTACCAGTTGCGCCACCGTGCTCCCCGAAAATGATCATAAAAGGTATAATTCAGTAATCAAGGTGACTGACACAGCTGTTCAACTTTAGCTAGTATGAAAGTGGCTATATTTTAGTCAATAAAACTAGTTTTTTTCTTTTTTCGACGGCTCCCTTTCGTCGGGGGTCGCCACAGCGAACTAACTCACACGAAGGCATGGCAATTGTTTTTACACAGGATGCTCTTCCTGATGCAACCATAGACCACTGGGTTACCACAGCCCTCTGTGTGGAGCAGAGAGCTGCTATCTAGGGTGCCCAGAAGAGCAAAGGGTGGAGGTTAGGGACCCAGAGTGGGGCAAATGAGGGTGGAGGCAGGTTTGGATGTTTCACCTTTCCCACCCGCATTTTGATGCTGTCGGTCTGGGGAGTTGAACCGGTAACCTTCCGATCACAGTCCTACATTTTCTAGCCTCTGCGCCACCCACCCCCTTCCCCCACCACCCAGTTTTTGTCAATAAAACAAATATTGAGCTAAAATCTGGTATGATAGTCATCATCATTGCCCTCGGTGTTTGTTGCCAAAAAGGGTACCAGCAAAGGTCCTTGATTCCATTTTGTTCTGGGCCATGATCTGGATGGTACCCAAGGTGTGGTTTTGGGTTTTTAGCTCTACCTCTACCATTGATCCCTAGGTGTTTTTTGATCTGCCTCTCTTGCACTTGGGTTCTGATGTCCATTGTAGGGCTGTGTAATGTTGCCAGGTTCGTTCCTAATTTCATGCCCAATCCACCTCCCAATCCATCTGTTCTTGATAAGGTTCTCCTTGCTGCCTTGATGCAACGAGCAAGCAGTTGTTCATTTGAGATGGTGCTGACTCAGAGGACTCTCAGGAGTCTTTGCAAGATCTTTGTGTGAAAAACAAAGATCTTAAGATCACTGGTAGTCATCCTCTAACACTCTGAGCCGTATAACAGGCATATAAAGTAATGTAGAGTGCTATGTGTTGTCAAAATTGTATGTTTCCATACAATGGCAAAATTAGTTCTCTGCATTTAACCCATTGTACCTGGGAAACACTCAGGTGGAGCAGTGGGCAGCTATGAAAATGCCCGGGGAGCAATTGGGGATTAGTTAATTATTAGTTGGTTATGGATTGGGGATCTTGTTCTGAGACACCACAACATGTGGGAATGGCTGGGGATTGAGCCTGGGACTTTCAGGTCCCGAGTCGGCTGCCCTGCCTCTACCCCATCTCGGCCCCATAACAGTACGCAGCTTCAGCTTGTTTTTTGTGCTTTACTGTTGGGACCTCCAAACATTGCTAATCGTTCTGCAGACTTCTGTGGCCTTACTTAGACGGCAGTTTGTGGTAGTAACTGAGAATTATCCTCAACACATCCTCTGGGTTCTCAAAACATTTACAAGACCTCATTTATGTAGTTGGACCACAATGGCTATAAGTCCATACATCCCAGATATTAGATGACATTAGTTGGAAATTGGGCGATGTGCATTCCTTCAAGGAATGCAAAGACTTTTATATTTTACAAACTTCAATCAATCATGAATGTTTCTGATAAATAAATAAAAAAATCAATAAATTTAAGACATTTTCAAACAAAATTGGAATAAACAACTTAAATTTAGTGATTGACAGATGAAGGTCAAACTGAAAGAAATGACTGAATCTCACACATTCTGCTGAGTGAATATCTTACGAATAAGATTTTGGAAAAGCTGGAGAAGGACAACGGGTCAACTCGTCTACTTCATCTGGACAGATGGACCGCAGAGCAGGAATGGGACTCTGGAAACCACCTACTGTGAGTCAGACTGACTAATTCTCAATCTGTATGCTGAGCATTAGATTAGAACAAGAGTATAGAACTTTATTTCACTCAAAACAAAAGATGGATTAAGGACGTCACAGTGGCAGAAAAGTTAGATACTCAAAAAGTAAGGGAAATATGTATATATAATGCACAAGTGCCAAAAGTACAAACATATACTTACCTTTTAATTTTGTTTAATCATTTTATGTGCTCCTCACTACAAGGGCCATTGGCCATTTCACTCACACATTTATTCTGCTGATTTTTGTTTTTTTCCCTCATACACATTGATCTGCCCATAGGGGCCATGTGGAGTTCGGTATTTTGCCTGAGGACATTTCAACATGTGGACTGAAGAAGGCAAGGGCTGAAACACAGAGGCTTGAAACCCTGAGGCACACCTGCCAGGGTATTGAAAACTCATCACTTTATAAAAACAGACCATCGTCATGAGAATGTGGAACTACCAGTATTTTGAAGCATGGAATCTCTCTGGATCGGAGTTTATCTTAGTTAATTAAAACTGACAAACACACAAACTATTTTTACAATGTACATTGCCTCTTTAGTTGTTGTTTGCAGTAACTAGGAACATTAAAAAAATAGAACCAATAATGAAAGGGATACAGAGCAACGAGTGACACGTTTTCCCATTTCCCAAAAGATCATTTAAAAAAAGTTGACGCACAGTAAAATGTACTCTTGTTTTATGATTACTAAGCATCTTTGTTACATTTCAAATTCCACCTGAGTTGAGGTGCATGTTCGGTAGCTTCTGATTGGTACAAAGTAACCAACCAATCGTAGCAGAGAGGGTGCTTTTAGGTCAAAGATTTAAGCAAACATTTTGCACAATTTGGATTAATCAAACTATGTGTTGGGGATAACTTCAATCTACAACGCCACCAACAACTACTTCAAAACTTGTAATATTGGCAGCCACTTATGTGTTCTCAAAAGTCAGGAGGCTATGACAGCCATCTTGCATTGGATTGACTCCGACAGATAATGCCAAAGTAAAAAAAAAAATAAAGACCTCAATCAATCAAGTGCTGGTGTACAAATTATGGCATGACTCTCAGCTATTACACCAAATTTGATTATCCATGCTGCATCCTCTGCTCCAGCATCAACGGGTGGCATGGAGGCTGCACAGCTGCAGAAAGAAAAGCTTTGCAGAGAGTGGTGAAGGCTGCACAGAAGACTGTTGGAGTCAGTCTCCCCACCATCACAGACATCTACACCTCTAGATGCAGGAAGCGGGCCACCTGCATCATGAAGGACCCCACTCACCCAGCACACACACTTTTTGCCCCGCTCCCCTCAGGAAGGAGGTTAAGGAGCATTAAATGAAGAACCACAAGACTGAGGAACAGCTTCTACCCTGAGGCTGTTAGACTCATGAATCAATAACCAGAATAATCACTGTGAAAAATCACACTATGTTGCTGCTGATCTGTTTCATGTTGCTGCTGATCTGTTTCATGTTGCTGTGTTCATGTGTGCTCATCTGCTCACACAGACTCATGTTCATGCTGCTGTTCAGCATAATGTTTTTATGCTATTAGTGCTTAGTGTATATTTAGTTGATGTTTTTCTGAGTGCATACCTTAGATCTTATTACTGGTTATCTTTTACATTTTATTGTTGGATGGAACTGGGACCCTGCGTACATAATTTCGTTCCACCCGATGTACCACATGAGATGCGAATGACAAATAAATATCTCTGACTCTGACTTAAGCTGCTGTATTCATACCCATTCACTCACAACAGACTCAGGTTCAGGGTGTTCTTTAATACTCCATATTATTAGGCCTGTCACGATAACAAATTTTGCTGGGCGATTGTCTCAGAAATTATTGCGATAAACGATAATATTGTTTGAAATTTACAAATAATTAATTGTCAAATATTACAAGCAATGTTGATTTCCAAAAAAGTTCAATCTGGTCCTCTGGACATTCAAAAAAACAAAAAACAAAACAAAGCAAAAAATATAGAAACGTTTCTGTCGTTGAACGTTGAATGTCCAGAGGACCAGATTGAACTTTTTTGGATTTTTCTACCTGGATTATTGAGCATGCATCAGGATACAATGTTGATTTGTTTGGAGTGTAGTACCTTTTTTGACCACCTGATGGCAGTATAAGACTGTTTGAACCAAAGGATGGATAGTTGAGCAGCGTGTCTCTTTAAGAAAAATGGGAGGGAGGGTCCTTGACTTGACATGGGCTGACATGGTGACATGGCGGACGCTCTGTGTGATTTGAGCTCTTTAGCATAGCATTTTTCATACAAAGCTTTTAATAAAAAATAAAAAAAATCAGTAAACAAGTTCTCAGCTTCTTTATGCAGAGAAAAACAACTTTTTACACGAAGGCACAGGTTTCAACCGCAAATTTTGGAGCTCGATAAGATGGAGATTTTTTTCCCGAGGTCGGCCTGTTAGCTTAGCTCGTAGCTTAGCTTCTCTGCTTAGCTGCTTTTAACGATCCAAAAAAAACGTGATATTGGATGCTTAAAACAGATTTTAAAGAGAAAGGGAGAGGTCAGTGATGAGCACCGGAGTTGAGCCGTGTCTTCGGTAGAAAGAGAGAGACACGAAGAAACGATAAAGCTGATAAATGAAAATGAGGTCGATAATTTTCATTCATCATGCGACTAATTGATTTATTGTTTATCGCGACAGACCTACATGTTATATATATATATATATATATATATATATATATATATATATATATA
>NC_056520.1:23885482-23889052 GCF_014905685.2 Nematolebias whitei
TATTTTTTTTAGCGTATATCTTAGATCCTTGTATACCGTTTCTTTTTATACTTTATACAGTATTTTTGCTATCTTTGTGTGTAACTGGGACCTTGAGTACACATTTGTTCCACCTCATGTACTTCATGAGATGCGAATGACAATAAAATCAACGTGAACCTTGAAATTTTAGACATTTTTTGTGTGTTTAAAGGTCTTTAGCTGTGGCAGCCCTCTTGTATTGGGTTGATTCCAAAATTAAATCAGCTGTAGGCGTACATCCAATGACTGCTTTATGAAAGTTTCTTTAAAACTCAGTGATTGAGACATTTTGCTAATGGACACACACAGGCTACAGCATTATTGCCCTGATTAAAATGCTAACCCCTCGAGGCCACACTTTCACGTTGCACACTCAGTTTTTGAATCTTAAATTTCACCTTAAATGATGTGCATGGTTGGTCACTTTTGATCGGGCAATGGAGCTGACCAGTCAGAGCAGAGAAGCTTTTGAGGTAGGAAGCTTCCTTGTTGAAGCAAGCAGCACTCTACACATAATTTCATCAGAACTTTAAATGCAGCTTAAGCTTAAATGTTATGCAAGTAGAAGTTTATCACAAAGTACTGATATTTAGATTAGTTAACTTCTCTTGTTAAGGTTTAGTTGTTTTTCTAGTCTTCTGAAGCAACCAAGTCAAAATGTTTTATTTTCCCACCTGAAGTGGTTAACTTCATTGCAGCAGTGATTTCAAAGTGCATTTCAGGGTCAGTACATTGCAGAATCCCTGTTAGATCCCCCTCATGTGAAATAGGGAGAGAAAAGATGGACAACTGGCTCTAAATTGAGCTAAAATCTAAGCAAACGGTGTGTCTTGGGATAAACACAATTAGGAAAGAGTACTATAATTACTAGGTCAGTTCAGCTCTCAAAAGCTTCTTGTTACTGCCAAAAAGATGGCCGCCCAACTATATTTTAGATGTTATGGACTGCAACATAAACAGTGTAATGCACATGGTCTCAAGCAAGTTATTAAGTTACATCTTAATTACTTTAGCCAAAAATGTATTTAATGTGATCAAACATAAGGCTCAGTTTGGGGGAAAAAAGTTTGAAATTGTATTTACATATTGCAAACTACTTTAACTAGCCTTCCCTACTACGTTTATTTAGTTGATGTGTCTTTTAGTCAGACTTACACTCCCTGCAGAAGATTTAAAACTTGTATTTTATTTTTGGGAGGAAAAAACAAAACAAAACCAGCAACACATTTTATTTACCGTATTTTTTTTGGACTATAAGGTGCACTTAAAATACTTTTAATTTTCTCAAAAACTGACAGTGAACCTTATGTATCACCTTATCATTTTTTTTTTTTTTTTGGATGATTACTCTGGTTTTGGATTTTGTGCAGCTGGAAGGATTTTTACTGAAACCTTTTTACTTTTGGGCATTTGTTATGATATGTAACCATGGCAACAATGTTTTTTTTTTTAAACCAACCAGGAGCAGTTAAATAACATCTCAAAAGCTCAAATACCTCAACTAGAGCCCCAAATCCCAAATGAGTTGAAAAGGAGGCACCGTGGATGAATTCCCATCAACCTGGAGCTGGTGGGAAACGTGGCTGGTGGGAAACGTGGCTCGTGACAACGGGATCATCCTCCGGCACCTTCAGCTGTTTGTCCGTGGCGACAAAGAGATCAGCAGACTGCTGGGAGGAGTGACCGTTGCTCATGGAGGGATTCTGCCCATTATTCGGTCAGTCCTGCTGTCCAGGAGGACCGAGAGGCTCGCCGTATCTGACAGCAAGCTAGATCCAGGAGGACCGATCAGTATCTGTGGCCAGATTCTTCGGATTCGCTGCAGGAGATCCTTCCTGCCCACAGCTATCGGCATCTATAACAACTCTCGAATGAAACCAGGATCATGAGCTACAACAACACTTAATTTCCCTTTGGGATTAAAAACGTATTTTTTGAATTGAATTGAATTGAATTGAATGTATTAATTCTGGTTGTGTTTACTGACCTAAAACCAGTTTTATGTGGTACAACTGAAAAATGTTGAGAGTTGTAAATGAGTTGAATAAAGTTTGACTTATCTGACTGTTTAGTTTCGCTTCATGCGCCTTATAATCCGGTGCGCCTCATGTATGAACACAGAACCCGTTCATTGATATTGCGCCTTATAGTCCAAAAAATATGGTATTTAATTTTTTTTATTATTTGTTTGTGCTGTCAATAAACATTTTTATTTCTTACAAAGCCTTAAAATCCTTCTACTGTTTTATATTTTGTCAGATTTTTTTCAAATGCTCTCATAACATCACAGTAACTTTAATACACTTGTGTGTTCCTGACGGGGAAAACCAGCCATATTAGAATACACTGTGGGAACTAATTTTAATCCCATATTTATAAAATGATTCATTCCTCTCAGTAATGTTTTATTTTTTTTACTACTATACTTACATGTTTGATTTTTATGTTAGCTCACAAGACGGTGCTCTGTTTTGTATATGAGAGCTTCCGAAAAAAACTCTACTGAGACGCAGTTCGTCTCCCCAGTAGAGGTACTGTATGTCTTTCTCCTCCTGAATCGCTGCTGAGTCCCGCCTTACGAAAAAAAATCGCTTGTTTGGATGCAAAGTGTAAAAACTCACTTGTAATGTGCACAAGTAAACATTTAATGGTAAAAAGTTGTTCCACATGCATGCAGGCTGCAGCATCAGGCACTCCACAGCTGACTGCTGTTGGTTTATCCAAACGCAGGAAGTTATTAGCATCTGCACCATGCACCTGCAGCTCACTCATATATTCGAGCCAATACAAATTAAAAACAATTCAGAAAGTAGCGATTCTACCATGGGCAGAGTAAAACAAATAAAGTGAAAATGATACTAATTTAAAAAAAGATTAAAAAAACTGTCCAGATGACCTGATTGAAAATTGTTGGTTTGTATACCTGGATTATTAAGCATGGACGTTGTTGGTTTTGAACCAGTTTGACATGACTGTTGACGAGGAAGAGGGCCGGCACCGGAGGAGGGGGCGTGCCAAAGACACATCTTAGCACCAACACAACTGGTTTGTTCCACTTTGGAGTAAGCTGTTAGGGGAAGAATCAGTTTTGTGTTGTGAGTTTCCTTGACTGATGAAGCCTTCTGGATGGGAGGTGAAACGTTTCAGCACCCCCCCCCCCCCCCCCCAAAAAAAAAAGAAACTGTCTATATGACCTGACTGAAAATTGTTGGATTGTACACCTGGATTATTGAGCATGGACTTTGTTGATTAAAAAAAAGATAATAATATTAATAAAAAAAAATAAATCTTTATGTTTGAAGACTGGGAGACAAGAGTAAGTTTGAACAAAAACCAGGCCTCATTTTTGGCTACGGATCTGAAGGGTCTGGCCAGCTGGAGGATCTTCACAAAACTACGAACTGGAATTGAAAATAAAAAAGTTTAAAAATCATTTTCGGCATACTAATGTGGGAAAATGCCTTTTATAATCTTGTTTTTTTTATTACCTTAAAATAAACAGTGAATTTAAAAATAATAATTTTAGATGTTTTTTTTTTAAAACAACAT
>NC_056520.1:23889152-23894957 GCF_014905685.2 Nematolebias whitei
CTGAGGAAGTCTCTCGGATGAGAGACGAAACGTTTCTACATTTTTTTGTTGTTTTGCTTTGTTTTGTTTTTTTGAATGTCCAGAGGACCAGATTTAACTTTTTTAGATTTCTTAGTTTTCTATTTTTAAAAAATTTGTACAAATCTCTAATCATTTTTCCATATTGTCATAATGAGGAAATGTGCATAGAATTTTGAGGGAAGAGATTAAATGAATACAATTTTGAATAAGGCAACAAAATATGGGAAAAGTGAAGCGCTGTGAATACTTTCCGGATGCAGTGTGCATATTAAACATAAAAGTTGAACAATTTCTAAAATTTAAACTACAACTCTAGATCTATTCATTTTTGTACCATTTATTTGAATGTGACAGTGTTCGTTTTTTAATTTAATAGCAGCTTCCGATTCACGGTCCTGCATCCTAATGTAAGAAGATTCACCATTAATATGCACCACCAGACCTAAATTGAGAATTCTCAATGTTCAACAGTGCAACTTCCAATGTAACCCACATTAGTAATCCTGCCAGCAAAACAGGATCCAGCATCTTTGTGGGATTTTCTACACCAAACTGCAAAAATCACAAAGGTACGACACACTGCCTTGAATAACATTGCAAAAATGGAATAAAACCAAAATCAGATGACAGGAAAAGACGTGGAGTTGTGTTTTGACAGACCTGTCACAGTGGTTGCACTTAAAAGGCTTGGCACCAGTGTGTTTGCGGTAGTGTCTCGTCAGCTCGTCGCTCCTGGCGAATCGCCACTCGCAGCCCTCCCATGAGCATTTGTAAGGCTTCTCACCTGAGGCACAGAAAAACATCATGAACACAACTTTAATCACCTATTTAGACAGCACTGTTTTATGAACCATAACCTGAAATGGTAAAATAATTGCAGAACAAAGAGCATCCTTTATATTATTATTTTAGCTAGATTTATTGTTTTTTATTTACCAGATGCCCTTCTTAACACAATCTGGGCTCAAACCTTCAGACTTGCTATTACAAGACCACACCACTGACTCTTAAGATGGCCCTTCATTTTACCATAATTTCTGGTGTAAAATCCACTACTATTTTCTCATGATTTGAACTCTGCAGCCCATAGACAGGAGCAGCTAATTTATGTATTGTTTTTATTTAAATATTTTATTTTGACTTGCTGGCATGCTTCTTGCTGCTGAATAAAAATTTTCTTTAACATAGTGGAGTGATCATATAGATGCCAAACAACTACCCTTCTTGATTTTGAGTGTTTGAAACACAGAATGAATGCCACACATATTCATGACAGGTACTTCTCGCGCATGGTTCAAATTTTGCCATTAAATACCCATAATCCCACTCTGTGGCCATGTGACCAGAAGTCACGTTAATGACCAATGAGGTAGCGTACTCTCACTGAGTCATGAGAACACCCCCTAAGATAGATGTGTATCAGATTTCCTGTTTTAAAATCTGCTGGCTCTTTAGATAAATAATATTAACTGAATTTTTATGTATGTGAATGTTTCTGTTCAGTGCCCTGAGATGACTTCTGTTGTGATTTTATGCTATATAAATAAGCTGAATTGAAATAAAGTAAAAAATAAAAAACATTTACCGTACTGTATGTAACCTATTTTTGTGTATATGTGTACATATTTAAGTAAAAGTTTTAAAAATCTTTCTGTGTATGGTAAATATTCATCGTGAGAGAGAACAGGAGGGGGTGTTCCTCCTCTCCCGTTGAGTTATAACTCGTGTTCCGGTAACCACGAGTCAGAGCGTGGGTCATCATGAAGACCTGTGAGGATCAAAAACATTGCGTGCTGTAAACAAACTAAATTCTATAGAACGCCATCTGGTGGTTAATTTTTGTATTACAACAAGCGCTACATATTCTACCAGAAGCTGTGAAACTACAGTTTTTGATTTTCTTCTATTTTGAAAATGAGTCCTCGAGGCTCATTGAGAACAACCTGTATAAATAAAGTTTGAATAAAAAATTATGTTTCTGATATTACATTAATTTTACTTTTATTTATACAGGTTAGTCCCATTTAATCTCGGGGACTCGCTTACAAGAGAGGCCTGATTTTAACAAAGACTGATGACAACAGCAGACAAGCATCAAAGAAAGCATACAAATTGAGAACAACAAATTAAAAAAATTATATATTAAAAAAACTAAACAAAAACGACTAGGTTGTAGGGCGGTGTAGAAAACTAAAAACAGGAACATGTCTGCACTGGTTTTTCTCAGGAACTTAACAGATGTTTGAAGCCATTTAGAGAGGTCAATGTCAAGAGCTTCAGATCTTTTTGTAAGATATTCCAGGAAACAGGAGCGGAGTAGGAGAAGGCCCTTTTGCCAAGTTCAGTCCGTACTGAGGGAACACTGCAGGTAATAATGTCCTGAGAGCGTACGCTGTAGCTGCACTCACGCAGAGACATGTACGAGGAGATGTATGAAGGCAGCAGACCAAGAAGTGATTTAAAGATGAAAATGTACCAGTGGGAGAGTCTGCGTGAAGTTAATGATGTCCAGTTAACCAGTGAATACAGGGTGCAGTGGTGGGTATGGTAGTTACAGCCAGTTATGAATCTGAGCGCACCGTGATAGACAGCATCCAACATCTGCAGTGTGCTTGTAGGAGCGTTCATGTAAATAATGTCTTCGTAGTCAATGAAGGGAAGGAAAGTTGCAGTTACAAGTTGTTTCCTAGCATTCAGAGATCTATTTCTGAAAAAGAAACCCAATTTAACTTTCAGTTTCCTTCTCAAGTTTTCCACATGGAACTTAAAAGAGAAATGCGAATAGACCAAGATATCCAAATATTTATAGGATTTGATAAACGCACTAGGGACATCATTCGAGGATAGATACATAGGATACACAGTGGACACCCGCAAATTATACACTAGCGCATCTTATTTAAGTACAAAACTGTGTTTCATTTTAAATTTAGTATGCGCGGCTTACAGGTGCGTTCTATAGACCAGCAACTATGGTAGTTATATTTAACCTTTTCCCTTTTTAAGGGACTGAAAAGAGTGCAACAAAGTATTTAACTGGGTTGACAACACCTGCGCTGTTGCTGACTAAGAGTGAAGGGTTGATGGAGAAGTAAAGCGAGAGAAGAGGACGGATGAGTGGGATTAAAGCCATGGTGGATAAGAGGAGTCTAATACAAGGAGGTGAGATGGGACTAAAAGAGAGAAAAGTGGGGAGAAGTATTGTCAAAGTGAATTAAGGCAGCAGAGGCTGCAGATATGCCGGCAGGGGAGGAAGAGGAGGGAGTCGTGATAATTAGGCGGGTCACATAATGGCAAGGAAGCCACAATATGCCAGCTGAGTCCAGCGCCAAAGACGTCACCTGCATCACTCACATCCCATCTGGATTGGTGCTCAAGCTTGACCAGCTCTGCTTGAGTGCTTTTGACACCAACGCTGGCCTAACTCACCAAATCTGATTATAAATGGGACACAATCGAAGGCTCAACCGCTTCGTCAAGACAGTCAGGATGGAGGGTGTTGGTTTCGTGTCATGATGGGTACCAGAAAAATCAATACTTTCAATCAAATGTTGACGTTTGCAAAGCAAAGTTGACCTGAAGGCAAAGCTAACCATACCGAACGAGATAATCTCACAGCATATGTTGCGTGCAAGGATGGTCTAACAACGAGGAGTCTTGTTGGGCAGCACTTCATTACCAAGACTCAAATATGCTAGAAAGGTGTGAAATAGAGGGCTGTGCAAGGTTCCAATGCTGATGAAAAGATAAAAAAAAAGATAAAACATTCATCTTCACTCATAAAATGGTAAAAAGTACCACACAAATAATTCTTAGAGATGATAACATTCAAAGTTTAAACTTATTACTTTTGATCTACAATGAATAAAATAAAATATATGTATATAATTTGTGTGCCATCAGAAAGGTGTAGCGTTGTATGTTCTTTTGGTTTACGTCCTGGGAATTATTCTGGTTCTGTTCGGTGAATGTCCCCAAATTCTCCAGAAACACCCCAGAGCAGCTGGTTTGGGCCATCCGGCTCTGGCCAATCAAACTCCCAGTGGGCAGGGATGCCTGAGTGTGTTGCCTAGCAATGACGGCTGGGGGGTGTGGGGGTGTATCTACTTGTATGTGTGTGTGGATGAAGGTGGACTGGGGCGGCGTGTGAAACACGAGAACACAGCAGTCGGTGCAGCTGGCTGAATCTGGCGACGGCACGCCGCCATGCCACTGGCCAATTACCGAGCACGCTGGCAGAGCGCGGAGGCAGTTGCCTAGCGACAGCAACAGTGGAGCTGTACAGGGTGAGAGGCGATTGGGGGTGGGGGGGTGCAGTGCCGATGGTGGTGATAGTGGTGGAGGCAGCAGGAGGAGGAGGAGGGCACTAAGAGACCAGAGCCTGCAGCAGTACATAACCACTCAGCTACCGACTCCTCCAACGATACACTGCTCATCGTTGCCTAGCAACCCCTCCCCCCCACCACCACCACCGCTCCTCTCCCTCAAGATGCCCTCGTACAAACAGGCGAGCAGAGCAGGTACACACTCGCTTGCACAAACACACACTTTCACGCTCCCTGGACTGGAAGGGCTACGTTAAAAATACAGAGCTGCATTCACTGAATGAGAGTTTTCAGCCTAATCCACTGGATTAGGCTAAACTCTGAAGCATAATCTGATTATGCTCCTTTTACTTTTGGATTACTTTGCCTGGAAATGCTATGAAAACAAAAAGAAAAACCTTGAAATGTAGATTATAAAGATTAGTAGATGATTTGCTCTAATTCAAGCAATCATTGTGGACAGTGTTGTTTAAAATAAATAACTTGATGCTGTCCAGGAAAAACACGTGCCAATAAAACACTTTTCTTTCCAAAACATATTTCTCGTGCGCAATTTGATAACTGGGTGTTTCTAGAGTCGCTGTAATCCCATTATGTGTAATCTGTTACTTCCTAACGTTCTCTCCAGCCTGTCAGGTGCCAGCATAGGAAGTTAATTACATTCCTTCCATTAGCTGGAGCCGAAGCAGGGCATCCGGGTCTCTGAGGTCATTATGGAGGCTCTTGGAGAGCACTTTATTGGGACCGGCCAACAGTTTGCGCTGCAGGCTCGGAGACGAGTCCAAAGAAAGACAAACAAGTTAAGAGGGAAAGATGATAAATGGAGGAAGTGATGGAGACATTTATTATAGAATGATGGAAAAGTCCTACATTTATACACAACTAGAACATTTCTGAAGACATTTTAAGAGAGTAAAATGGCCACTGTGTAAGATTTTAACATTAAAGTTGTTAATAACCCAAGCTTTGTAAAGGTGCCTAAATTTTATTGTACTTTGTATAAACTGTTTAAGTTCTGTGGAAAAAATAAAAAAAACGAGATCAAAGTGCATGCAGAAACCAAGACTCAAATGTAAGCTTCAAACAAAGTCAATGTTCAGTCAGGTCATCGGACGGTTTCGTGTTTTTTTGTTTGTTTTTTGCTGAGACGTTTCGTCCTTCATCCAAAGGACTTCTTCAGTCCAAGAAGCCACAAACAAACTGGAGTCCCACAAATACCACACTTCCATAGTGGGAAAAAAAACAAGTTTGCTGGTGATACGATGGTTTCTGGGGCCCGTCCTCTCCCCGTCAACTCCTCAGAGGCAATCATGCCAAAATGGTTCAAAACACCAAAGTTCATGCTCAATAATCCAGGTACAAATCCATACACCATTTTAGGTTGAATATTGAATATTGAAGGTTATTCTCTTTGCACCAGCTCTCCAGGTGTTCCACCTCTTGCCTGTAGCTGGACTCA
>NC_056520.1:23895057-23902524 GCF_014905685.2 Nematolebias whitei
TTTTTTTGCTTTGTTTTGTTTTTTGTTTTTTTGAATGTCCAGAGGACCAGATTGAACTTTCTTGGATTTTTCTACCTGGATTATTGAGCATGCTTTTGCGAAGTTTTCTGAAACTTTATTTCTTCCATTTTTTCTTCTTCTTTTGGCTGCTCCCCTTCAGGGGTCGCAACAGTGGACTAAGTTGCACAAAGACTTGGCACTTATTTTTATGCCGGATGCCCTTCCTGACACAATCACAGACCACCGAGCTACCACAGCCCTCTGTGTGGAGCAGAGAGCTGCTATCTAGGGTGCCCAGGGGAGCAGATGGTGGGCCTTGCTCAAGGGCCCAGAGTGGAGCAATTGAGGGTGGAGACAAGTGTGGGCACTTCACCTTTCCTACACACATTTTGATGTTGTTAGTCCGGGGAGTCGAACCGGCGACCTTCCGATCACAGGCCCACCGTCTCTAACCTCTGCGCCACCACTCCCGCTCTTTTATTTCTTTAATACCACTTATAGTTTATTATTCACAATTTCAGCACACATTCAAGCATTAACGGCAGCAGGATCAGACTAAAATGCTGCGTGCAGGAAAAACACGGATAAAAAACAGCTCCATTGTTGTTTTGGTTTTCAGGACACAAAGTAACGGTGGGCGTGCATGAAAAAGGCTGATAGACTGTTTTTCAAGAGCTTTATATCTAGAGATGCATGATCCACTTTTTCAACTTCCGATACCAATATCTGAGGTTATTCGTCGGCTGATATCGATCCGATACTGATCTGATACCGCAAAACAGTGTTGAATTCCGTTCAACAAACTCAGCATGCTCTTTAGGGTGAAATCTCTGGAGATGCTTAATTAAGTTGGTAGTGGTATAACTGGAAGTTTTAGTGACACCCCCTGGAACCGTCGCTGTGCACGTATTGCACGTAGCTGTCGAATGTGTTGTCTGAGGTAGGGTGAAATAGTTCCAGATGGCTGATCCTTTCGCTCGCTCCATTTTGAAAACAATCTGTGTGGTGAGTGCGCTAGCGCGTGACGTCCCTCTGAGCACAAAGCATAGACTTAGAGTGAATAGATCTGCCCAGTCATGGATTAATCACATTGTCACGATACCCGATCCAGAAGTTTTTCAATATCGGGACTGATACCGATATTGGTATCGGATCGGTGCATCTCTGTTTATATCTACACACGTACAGCAGAAACTCAAACACAGCAGAAAAGCAGCAGGAATCATTGGAGTAGTGTGGACCGGCCCTTCGTATGCCATTTCCACTGCTGACTTACCCCTCATGCTTGTCTTGATGAGACACACGTAGTAGTATTTTTTTTTTGTTTTTTTTTATCGTTCCAATTTTATTTTAGGTTCAAATTTTAAGTGAGAAGCTGGACTTCAGTCATGTTGAATCAAAGTGCGGCTCCAAGGATAATCTGAAGCACACGCCAAAAGGAGGCAATGTATGTAACCGTTTTTCTCTTTCCTTTCTTGTCTCTCGCTTTCAAGGCTTTAGCGCTCTGTCATGCTACTTTTATGTGTCCATCTGTTTGTCTTAACGTCGTTCAGCTGTTTGATCTTAGTGAAGAAGCACAGTCTACCTCACTTGTATTTCCATTTAAACACAATAAACAACGTAAAAACTGGAAGATTGAGGTTCACCGTTTGGTCATATACGGTATCTCAACCTCTTGTCTTTTGATAAAATCTTGTATTGTAACCAGTTCAACTTGTCCTCCCCAGGTCATGATCCCAAGTGTGAAGCTGGACTTTAGCCACATCCAGTCTAAGTGTGGCTCCCTGGATAAAGTCCATTACATGGCAAGCGGGGGAAATGTAAGTAACTCTGCAGAAAGTTCATCCCCAAACCCCTTTGTCTCCATGCTTTGTCGTTCCTCCTGTCGTGTTTGTGAAGAACAGCTTGCATTCTTCAGTTGTTATAATACAACGTTAGTGGGTGAAGCAGCTGTACAGCATGCAGGTGTACCACTCATGGATGATGAACTTTAATTAAAGCATCTGCTTCAGTCACATAGCGCCTCTCCTTTATGTTTGTAGCCTCACTGTCTGCTCTTCCCCCTTTTTTGTTTTTTGTTTGTTTGTTTGCTCCAGGTTCAAATCCAAACTAAGAAGATCGACTTGAGTCACATCACCGCCAAATGTGGCTCCATGTCCAACATTCACCACAGACCAGGTAAGATGCTGTCAGTGCATTCGCTTCTTTAACAGCACAACGTTCAACTGCAAATCAGACATTTAGATACTGCAATCGAATGAATCAAAATAACTTAATTCAGTTCAGTTTATTCTACAGCGCCAAGCCCCATACTCAGCAAAAGTTGTCTCAGAGCGTTAAATAAAATGAAATAACCACAAATCCAGATTCAAATCCAAATACAGTTGATTCACTTCCAATTAAAGTACTTGACAAATGTCAACTAGAGAAATGGCATTTCCTGTGAAAATGCAGTGTGAATACTTATTGCAGAAGAACTTGCTGAAAAACAGTTGAAATTACATAAAAACGTTTTGAAATGTAGAAAGCAGAAAGAACACATATTTGCTGAATTAGATTTAAATAAGCAGAAATGAGCACAAAAATTAGAAAGTTATCTAAAATAAAATAAAGGCTGAAATTAGCAAAAAAAAAAAAAAAAAAAGCTGAAAAGGTTAAAAGAAGATTAAGCTACCAAAGTGAAAGGACTGAAATAAGCTAAAAAAAATGTGGGATTTTCTGAAAAGGCTAAAATTAGCATCAAAAGAGCTAAATTGTAGCTGAAAGGGGCAGAAAAAGCTGAAACTAACAAAAAAAAAGCTGAAAGGAACACAACAAGCTGAAATTAGCTTAAAGAAGTTAATTGGGTAGAAAGTAGAAGAACGTAACATGAAAAACAATTTTATCTGAAAACAGCTGAAATTAGCTAAAAATGCTTAAAAGCTAGCTGAGGAGGTAGAAAGATTCAAGGTTCTTTATTTGTCATATGCACCACGTGGTACATGTGGTGGAACAAAATTGTGTACACAGGGTACCAGAACAAGCTTAAATTAGCAGAAGAAAGCAGAAAGAACACGTTTGACCAATTAGGCTGAAAGAATCAGAAATACAACAAAGTAGAAATTATCTGGAAAAAGCTGAAATTAACCCAAAAAAAATGCTAAAAAGTAGGTAAAACAGCAGAAAGAAGCTTAAGTTACCAGAAGGAAGTGGAGGTTGCTGAATTAGGCTGAAAAATGTTGGATTGAGTGCAGAAAATGTAGAATTAGCTCAAAAAGCTAAAGTGAGCATAAAAGCAGCTAAATAGTAGCTGAAATAGCAGAAAAAGCTGAAACTTGCAAGAAATCAGCTGAAAGGAGCACAAGCTGAAATTGGCAGAAAGGAGTTGGAAGATGCACAAAAGTGTTGTAGTTAGTAGAAATAATCTAAAAGCATCACAAAACAGCTGAAAGTAGCTGAAAATATGTTTAAATCTGCACAGGGAAGCTGAAAGAAGCTGAATCAGAACAAAATGTGAAAGGAGCAGTAAAAGGTTGTAAACAGATCTAAAGACATGAAGGATGGAAAATGAGCTCAATTCATTACCTATGGAAAAAAATGGCAGAAAAGGCTAAATATTTCAAAAAGCTAAAGTTGCACCACTACCAAAAGTCATATTACCCTTCTCCTGAACCAGCTGAACATTTTGATATGTGATTTGTTGAAATAGCACAAAAATTGTGGAACGAGAAAGATGCTGAAAAACGTACGGAAGAAAAATGGATCACAATAGTGTGAGTGCTTCATAAACATTAGATACTGGAGACAGTGAAAAGAAATTACTCCCTTGTAACAGGAAGAAACCTCGAGCAGAATCAGAACCAGGCTCAGGATGGGTGGCCTGGGACAGCTGGGGTTTGAAAGGACAGGAAAGAGACAAACACAGGATTGATCAAGATGTTTCTATGGGAAGAAAAATTATTTAGGTGTGCCTAATTTAATGTATAAACTGTAACTCTTAAATAAATGATTGTTTCTGCTTTATAAGACATTTACAAATTCATGAATAACCCATTTATTAAGCATGAACAAATCCTTTATGAAAGGACCCTTAGCAGGAAGTGGTACCATTAAAGGATCCAGGTTGGTGTTAAATAAATGTGAAATTTCCCCAGAAGGATCCAGTTTATGATTTCAAACATCTGCTCTAGTTTCAGAGCACAGTGTCCTCGCTCTGGGATTTGTCGCCTTGAGCGTTGCCCGGGAGAAGTGCAGGCTTGTTGGCGCTAACGCCTCAAGGGTTTGGTACTTTTCTCTCAACTTTGTCTTGCCGCTGTGTTCCCAGGGGGAGGCAATGTGCGAATTGAGAGCGTGAAGCTGGATTTCAAAGACAAGGCCATCCCCAAGGTTGGCTCCCTGGATAATGCCAGCCACACTCCCGGAGGAGGGAATGTCATGGTAAAAGAAAATAAAATAAAATATTTCCTAAATATTGAACGTCACTGCTTGATTTTTTTTTTTTTTTTTTCCCCTGTTAAAAAGATTGAGAGCCATAAGCTGAGTTTCCGTGAATCGGCCAAAGCTCGCGTGGACCACGGCGCAGAGATCGTCGTCACCCATTCCCCGGAGATGGAGACGGGAGGCACCTCTCCTCGCCTGTCCTCCACCGGAAGCATCAACATGACGGAGTCGCCCCACCTGTCCACCCTGGCGCAGGACGTCACCGCTGCCCTGGCCAAGCAGGGTTTATGAGCTCTGGACACGAATAAAAAAAAATAAAAAATTCCTAGCGGTCACTCCTTTTTCCAATTTTCGTCACTCGCTCCGAAGCTTCCGGTAGTTTTTGTTTTCATGGCCACGTGAACCCTCACAAGTTCTGAACTGTCTCTGTCAACTGGCTCCTTTTGAAAAAGTGAACTTGGAAAAAATATTTCACTCCTCAGAAGGGGAAAAAAAAAAAAAAAGGGAAACTTCGTCAATATTTCATTCAAACGTGGACATTTTTGTTGTATAACCGTCTCGGGTGGCAGCGATTGTCCAAGAAAGCGGTAACATGATTGTAAAATGATTTAATGTGTGTGAAGAGCATTGCCAAGTCCACTTGAAGTCATTTCTAATGTCCATCCACGGTACTGAATGCTAATACTAGCTAACTAACGCTTGTCTTAAAACAACCGTACGAGAGGTTTACCGGTAAATTAGAGAGAGAGGCAAAAGAATGACTGACGAATAGGCATGTCGGAGAAAATGTGGCATTTTAGGTTGAACGTTGAATTTTAATGGTAAAAGTGTTTTGTTTTTATATAAATGTTAAGGTAGTGTTACGGTTTTGTACCTTTTACTGTGGCTGCTCTGGCTTATTAGCATTTATTATAATAACCATTGCAGCTATATAAAATGTTGAGCGCTCAACAGCTAGCTTTCCAATAGACTTTTCTTTTTCTGTTTTTTGTTTTTCCTGCAAACAAACTTGGTTTTCTCTTTAGCGCTGTAGCTTTCTAAGGTTACACAAAGCTGTTGTGCTGGCATGGCAAATAAACGACAATTAAATTAGATCTATCTGCAGCTACCCTTAACTTTTTAGCGTGAGCGTAAACTGCCGAGGTGCAATTTAGTCTTTTGAGGGAGGCTGTCGAAAGTCTTGTCTTTTTTTTAAATATATATATTGTTTTGCAAAGACTGGACCGTACAATGTATTTGAACAAGGGCCTAACACGTTTGCTTGAAATAAGTGTGAAGCTTTATATGAAAACATTCCTATTTAAAAAGAGGTGCTGTGTTGTGATTGACCAAGTGTGACAGTTTCGACTGCTGCTGGAGACAAAAGTGACGAAGAATAGAAGTTATCAACTGCTGATAAAGTTCGTTTAAAACCGTTTTTAAAAGAAATACTTTCTGCTTACCTTTGTGAAACCCCCCTCATCCTCTCCTCTGACGTCAGAAACGTCACCGGTGTTTCTCTGTGCTTATTTCACCGTCCTCCCTCTCCTGACCCTCTTTGCCTGTGTATGTGTATTTCGAAAATTAAATGTAGATGTGTGTGCACTGTTTCCAATGTTTGAGATGTACTGGTTGCAAATGCTCCTAAAGTACGATGGCAGTATAAATAAAGAAAATAAAAACTGGTTCATTTTAGTCTTTTGTTCCAATTCGTTATAAGACATATTTGGTTACCTTTGGTTCATTTACAGTTACAGCAGAGAGTGGTGAAGGCTGCACAGAAGACTGTTGGAGTCAGCCTCCCCACCATCACAGACGTCTACAACGTCCAGATGCAGGAAGAAGACCACCTGCTTCATGAAGGACCCCGCTCACCCAGCACACACTTTTTGCACCACTCCCCTCAGGAAGGAGGTTGAGGAGCATTAAGTGTAGAACCACTAGACTGAGGAACAGCTTCTATCCTGAGGTTGTTAGACTCATGAATATCTAACCACGATAATTACTGAAAAAACAATCACTGTAATGCAACTTTGATTGTTGATATGTGCTGCTGATTATCCATGCTGCTGATTATTTCATGCTGCTGTATTCATTCGTACTCATCTACTAACGCAGACTCATGTTCGTGTTGCTTTTGTTACGCATATTGTTTTTTGCACTATTCGTGTTTAGCCTATTTCTTAGTAGATACTTATTACTGTTTATATTTCTACTATTGTTGGAAGTAAATGGGACCTTGAGTACACAATTTTGTTTCACCTCATGTACCACATGTGATGCGAATGAAAGAACCTTGAACCTTGAGTTCTACTAGTTGAGCTTTTTAGACAAAAAATGGACAAGAGCCATATTTGTTTGGCCTACATATTTACTGACACTGACCTAAATTTGGTGACAGTTAAATTTACAACACCAGGAATGTTAGTCCTGTTCTATTTAAATAACGTTCATGTTGATGTGATTGTCTTTTTAATTGAATACTATTATTCAGTTCTACCATTATTTGCAATGCTTATTATACTATTGTCTGCTGGGAATTGAATTTGGATATTTTACAACAGGGGTTCTCAAACCTTTTGGATTCAGGGAGCCCTTATACAGGAGATTGTTTAATAAAATTTGTCGCTTCAATGCAATGGAAATATTTGTGTAACATAAATACTTGAGACCTGTTCTTTTATAGTGTGAATACATTTTTTATACTTTTAAACATGGGATGTTTTTCATTCAAAACATAATTAACAATTTTTTTTTTCCATTTCAAATTCCAAAATTTACGATTTTGAGAAAATTAACAGCATCAAAAACCACTTTAAAAGTTTACCTATTCACGTAATGAACATAAATATATTGCCACTTCTTCAAATTATTACAGAAAACTCTTTATATGAAAATGAACAGAATCATAACCTCAGTGGTCAAACAAAGTAACAGGGATTCATTTGTAAATTGATCAATGCCGGAAACCAAAAAGTGGGCAGGGGGTCCTCCCTCAGAAAATTTTGAATAAAGTAATTGTGATTTCCTGCATTTTTATGTATTTTAATGGGTTGTTAAACAACTATG
>NC_056520.1:23902624-23908579 GCF_014905685.2 Nematolebias whitei
CAAACCAACTGTAAAGCACGGCAGTGGAAGTGTCACGGTTTGGGGTTGTTATGTTTCTTTAGGACTGAACAGCTTCTGATCTCATCAAGGTTTTTTCCAAGATGATACAAGATGACAAGTGGTTGAAAACTGGCCTTTTTGCAGGGAATGCACCTCTAAAAATAGTTTTAGTTGTGGAATGGGATCAAAATTTCAATTCAATTCAGTTTATTTATATATCGCCAAATCACAACATTTTACTCACCAGCTCTGCAGAACACAACGGCTCGGTTCTGGTCTGGTTTTGATCAGCTCTGTGCAGCCCTTCAGCACCAAAACGCTTTTGGAGAAAGGCAGACACAAAACTACACAATGGTCCCGATCGAGTCCAAATCCGGATGAAAAAAGTCCCGGTGAGCTCCGGAAAAAACACTGGACCTACAAGCAATGCCTCCCTGTTCGAGAGGCCTCATGGGCCAGCAAGCAGCACTCAGATTGAGCAATGAGTCTGGACGTTCGGATTTGGTCCAATTCCCCGTCAGTTTCATACAACTCTCTGCATCCACTGAGCGCCAAAATCATTGAATAAGGACCAAACTTTTTCGGATCGGAACAAAACTTTCTCTCCAATTTAGCAGAAAGCAATGGCTGGAAGCAGTGGCTTCTGGGAAATGTAGTTTTTTTTGAGTGGCAACACATCCATCATCTTTACTCACTTCTTCCTTTTCGGGCCACGGGGGTCAATGGCGCCTAGGCTTGTCGCAATAAACAATAAATCAATTAATCGCATGATAAATGAAAATCATCTACCTTATTTTCATTTATCGGCTTTATCGTTTCTTCGTGTCTCTCTCCTTCTACACAAGACACTAGATGACAAAAAGCTCAGCTCCGGTGCTCTTCACTGACCCCTCCCTTTCTCTTTTTTCTCTTTTCTTTAAAATCTGTTTTAACCGTCCAAAATCGTGTTTTTTGAATCGTTAAAAGCAGCTAAGCTGAGAAGGTAAGCTACGAGCTAAGCTAACAGTCAGACCTCGGGGAAAACAAACTTAATCTTGTCAAAGCTTCAAAATTCACGGTTGAAACCCGTGCCTTCGTGTAAAAACTCGAGTTGTTTTTCTCTGCAAAAAGAAGCTGAAAACTTGTTTACTGATTTTTATTAAAAGCTTTGTTTAACAAATGCTATGCTAAAGGGCGGCTGCCGAGCGTCCGCCATTTTGAGAACCGAAACTGTCACGAACCTCAATGTTGGAACCCAATTGCAGAGAGATGAGTGAGGCAGGAGTTCAAAAAACCAAAACAATTTATTTTTTAAACAACAAAACAAAAGGCTGTCGGTGCAGCAAAACTTACTTTTGGCAGATTGGATCAGAAATAATGCAGAGCAGATCATCAGGGGGGCAGAAACCAGGCAAGGCAGAAGAGGATTGTGAAGTCTGAGAACATAGAACAATCACCGGACAAGGAGTGAAGGAAAGAGAGGCTTTTTATGTGACAGAGGGAGAGTTAGTAATGAGAGCACCTGGGCAAGTGGCTGATGAGGGACAGGTGTGAATGATAAAGACTGAGTGGAGAAGCAGACTGAGGAATGAGAGGAACATAACAGAAACAGATAAACAGAAAATCACACACAAAGCAGAACAATAAAAAATATAAAAAGCAGACAGAGACAGAAACTTGAAATAGAAGGAAATGATTAAGACTGTGGGATGATAGTTTGAAGATATAAATGTTGGTTTCTGGTTGCAGCTTGAAGGAGGTGGCAGAGGCTTGGCAGATGGGGGGGCAGCGGGGGCCGCTGACCGTGACAGAAACAAAGGAAAGAGAGACAGTCCATGTCATGTCGAGGGGCCTCCCTCCCATTTTTCTTAAAGAGACACTCTGCTCGCTCCCTCACCATCCATCCTTTGGTTCAAACAGTCTTATACTGCCATCCAGTGATCAAAAAAGGTAGTACACACAAAAATTAACCAACATTTCTTCTTAAATTTGACAATAATTAATTATTGCCAAATTTCAAACAACATTATTGTTTATCGGAATAATTTCTGACATTTAATATGCGTGGCGACACAGTATAGGCTTATTGAGAGAAAACTACAAAATGGCAGCCCCTGTCCGAAGTATATTTCGTTAACTTTTTACTGTACAGTGTCCAGTACCATCCCAGTCACGTGAGTGATATTAAAGTTGACAATCGTGTGTCGTGTACAATCTTACTTTGAAAAACCGTGAAAGAACGAGTCCACGAAGTAGCAGGGGACTTACTGTACTTCTCTTTACATACATGACCAAGAGCCCTGACATGTTTGTAATTGTGAATATAGACTAAATAAAGTTGTTTTTTTTATTTGTAAATGTAACACTGCTGACCTGTGCCAATCAGATTTAATTTGATTTCAAGCTTTTGTTTCCTTTACAAACATTTTTGTTGTGTTTTAACACAAGACAAACTGCAGAAATTAAATTATCTGATCATCGTTAAACTGCTTTTCTTTTTCTGGTTTTATTGTTTCCAGCTTCTGAACAGTGTGTACTTTAGTTTTATGTTCTTTATGCTCCTAAAACTACAAGATAGTTTAACACAAACACTTTATGTGGTGTCTGACTGTGTATTCGACATGATGATGATAACAGTTTCAGTCTTGTTAGACCACAACGAACTTTAGTTAAATATCTGCAAAATGAACTGTTGCAACATTTTGTGTTGCTAAGAATGATTAGCTGTGGTCGCCATGGTGAATGGGGTTGACTCCAAAATTTAAATAATTGTAGATGTACAACTAGTAATTGCTTTCTGAGAGTTTTGTTTAAATTTGTTGGATGGTTCATGACCTATTTCGCTAACAGAAAGCATGGTAAGTTTTCGAGCACAGATGTCGGCCAATTTGTCGCGCTTAGAGTATGTGTTAACGATGACGCAAAGCTACTACCACGTAAATTTTTAGCTCATAATCTTGAAAATTAACAGCGTTATAGACACTTTTTGTGTTTTTAAGTTCGCCCAGCAATGGCGGCCATCTTGAATCGGAGTGGGCCCAGAAGGTAATTATTTGTAGATGTTCATCCGGTGATTGCTTTCTGAAAGTTTCTTTATAATCTGCACAGTAGATCATGAGATATTTTGCTAACAGACAGAAAAACCGAACTATGAACAGCCTTGCACCGTCTCACTCCCAGCAGGAGGTGGAAGTAAAGCAAAACAAGATTTCACTACAGCAGGAAAAAAATAATGCAATGAATGTGATGCGATGGTTTTAAAGCGTTTTATTTTGCAAACGTTTTAGCTCATGTTTAGCTGTTTAAAGCACGTGGTTGTTTCAAGTCCAGCGGACACGTTGCCACGCCTCACGTGCCATCTTTCCTCCATGTTTCCTTAGCAACAGCCACACCCTGGCGCTTCCATCTCTTCATCTGAACCCATCCGTTTGTCGGAAAGTTATTTATGACGTAAAGAGAAATTTCCCGCAGCTCTTACTTTGCACCTGGCCGCTGCGTGGTCAAACATCAAGCCCCCGCCCGCCATTGTCCGCATCTGTTGATTGTTTGCGCCCCTGATGTCGCGGAATTACCACAGAATCTGCGCGCGCACTTACGACAAACGTTACGGTAGATTAATTTGCAAAGGGGGCGGAGCTACAGCGCCGACAGTGCGGCTCTCATTGTCGCGAGGGGCATCAGGAGAGCGGCGGAGCGGCTTCAACCTCCAGGTAGGAACCGAAGGAATTTCTTTATCCAACATTGTAGAGACGAGGGTTAATTTCGTTTAATAAAAAAATAAACAACACGAAACGAGATTTTAGAACACGTCCTCGCAGCCATGCTACGTAAAAGTTTCTGGTGGAGTCCCGTTTTTTATATTTATATACGTTTAATGTCGCGGAATTATGACAGTTCAAAAAGCGTCGAAACCTCGGCGGGGTTTCGCGCTTAAACTGGGTTTATGGCGATTGTTTTAAATGTGAATTTTATTGTGAGCTGAAACAGGTGTTTTAAGGTGCTGGGGGGGTGATGCTGTGGCCACTGCCTTTTGTTCTGGTCCACGCCTGTTTGGTGCTGAAACTGCTCCCTGCCACATCAATGCAGCAAAAAAACCCCAACCTTACCACACAGGGGGTGGATTTAACCAGAAGTGTCAATGTGATCATCTCTGTGCAGAAAAGAGGCATTGCTTCCTAACCTAGTTCATTTAATATATTTATTTAATGATAATAACATACTACAGTGACTGCCTGTTGGGTGTCATTTTGCTGGTTTTCTTCATTGGTCACAATGATCTGAAAGTAGGTTCATGAACATGCAACATGTCTTAATATTTTAGCTGTGGGGGAAAAAAAAATGTTTAAACCAGCCTGTGCAGTGAATAAAAAACAAAGAACAAGACACAAGTAGCACAGCAGACTGGGTAATTCCTACCTGGATCACCTTGTACCCCCACCTCATATTTAACGAGGTCATTTCGTACTCACGTGCTTACTGTTGCGTTTCTGTGTCCTACTTAGCGTTAAAGGAGTAGTCCAGGCATATCTGAAAGGATGTATGTTTAGTACTTTTAAGTAATTTGTACCTTGTTAGCCAAGACACAGAGGAAGAGGTAAAAGACTCAATCCAGCTTAGAATATTGGCTACATTAACTAAATGCAGTGGTTCCCAACCCTGGTCCTTGAGGAACACCGTCCTGCATGTCCAACAATTTTCAGTCAGGTCATTTGGACAGTTTTTTGTTTTTGTGCTGAAACGTTTCACCTTCCATCCAGAAGGCTTCATCAGTCAAGGAAACACACAACGCAAAACGGATTCTTCCCCCAACAGCTTACTCCAAAGTGGAACAAACCAGTTATGTTGGTGCTAAGATGGTGTCTTTGGCACGCCCCCTCCTCCAGTGCCAGCCCTGTTCCTCGTCGACAGTCATGTCAAACTGGTTCAAAACCAACAAAGTCCATCCTGTATGGTTTAGTTGCTTCTCTCCTCCAACGCACCTGATTTGAATTAATAGGTGATTAACAGGCTTCTGCTGAACTTTAAGCATTTAAATCACTGAATCAGATGTGTTGGAGCAGAGAACCATCTAAAACATGCAGGATGGTGTTCCTCAGGGACCAGGATTGGGAACCTCTGGATTTAGTTGATTGTTGTTATTGCGCCGTAATTCAATTAAAATCACGTTAGGTGTTACGTTTTAGTCACATTTAGCACAGCAGGCTGGGTAATTCATACCTGGATCACCTTGTACCCCCACCTCATATTTAACGGGGTCATTTCGTACTCACGTGCTTACTGTTGCATTTCTGTGTCCTACTTAGCGTTAAAGGAGTATTCCGGTCATATCTGAAAGGATGTTTTGTCTAATAAGTTTAAGTAATTTGTACCTTGTTAGCCGAGACACAGAGTACAGAGGAAGAGGTAAAAGACTCAATCCAGGTTAGATTATTGGCTACATTAGCTAAATGCAGTGGTTCCCAATCCTGGTCCTTGAGGAACACCATCCTGCATGGTTTAGTTGCTTCTCTCCTCCAACGCACCTGATTTGAATTAACGGGTAATTAACAGGCTTCTGCTGAACTTTATGTAATTAAATCACTGAATCCGGTGTGTCAGAGCAGAGAAACATCTCAAACATGTAAGATGGTGTTCCTCAGGGACCAGGGTTGGGAACCACAAGGTTTAATGGATTTATCTTGTTATTACGCCTTAATTTGATTGAAATCAATGCCAAGCTCAACGTTTCTTTATTGTCATTCGCACCACATGTGGTACATGTGATGGAACGAAACTATGTACGCAGGGTCCCAGTTACATCCAACAAAAATACAAATTGTAAAGAAAAACAGTAACAAGATCTAAGATATGAACTAAGAAATATGCCAAACCAAGAATACACCATGCACCAACAGTACAAAACAATGTGCCAAAACATCATGTTAGGTTCAAAACCAAAAAATGTCCATGCTCAATAATCCAGGTATACAATCCAAC
>NC_056520.1:23908679-23922341 GCF_014905685.2 Nematolebias whitei
GGGTCAGTTGAAAGTGACTTTTCATATTTTAAAAGAACTTGGCGAGGTTTGTCTCTTTCTTCATCAGATGTCAGAGTGTCGGCTTGGGCGACCACCTGTTCAATCTGTGATGAGACTGATGAGGGTTCTTGCTCCTTGGGGAGCTCCAACGAATCCTTTTCTGAGTCGTCGGACCTGTCTATGGGTAAGACACCATAGGTTTGTGGTCCTTGGTCGACGTCATTGGTTGAGAAAAGAGCGATGGCCTGTGATGGTTTCGTGAAACATACTGGCCCAGCTTCTTGACTCGGTACCAGGTTATCTGGGAGTCCTCCCAGAACTGGAATGCCTAGTTCAAAATCATGAAAATCAGTTTCTGAGTTTTCAGTTTGCGATGACTCATCATCGTTTGTGTGTGAGTTTATCCCCCCTTCGTCCGATGAGGGGTTGTTGGAGGCAGCAACAGCAATGTCTTGGTGTGTTTCACCGACATCTGTAATGTTGGCATTCGCGCCTTCAGATTTAGTAGCGATCAGATCACTACATTGTGCTCCTGGTTGGATTTCCATTTCAGCTTGTATCAAAGTGTCTAAAAACCTTTGTATTTCCTCTGTCTCTTCCGAGCTCAGAGGTGTAGGGCCTTTTTTCTGGAACTTTTGTGATTTTTTCGCCTCGGGACGTTTCGTCCGAGGTGGGAGGCGGCTAGGTACGTCTTTTGGGGGTTCCTCTTTGGACATCCCCTGATAATATGGGTCCTCTTGGATCCCATATCTTTGCGTCCTACGCATGTCCCATTTACGATGATCACGTCCATCCTCTGAAAGAGGATCCTTTTTGTCCCAGCGTGCACCTTCATTACGTGGTTTGTTAGTTTGAAAATACTGCCTTTTCTCGCCTGTTTCTAGGGAGTGGGGTTTAACCTTTATACCAGGAAACACCTCTATGGGCGTCTTATCATGAGAACATACCTCAAACACATTCACAGCACACTGTTGCAGGTTTGGTGGAGGAGACCTGTTCAGGTCTGTTCCTACCACTTTAGGTGAGGGTGGATTACGAGCAGGAGGTCTGTAAAAGATTTTTGGAGGTTTTGGTGGATTATCCCGACACTGTTCAAGGTCTTCTCTGGATTCCAGACAACCTCGCCCCACGTCAGAACTTTTATTTGTTGCTGCTCTTAGCTTCTCCTCACATGCTTTTAAGCGTTCCTGTGATGTATGATAATCACTTTTTAAACGCATATATAGCCCCAGTAATGCTTTTTTATCCACTCTGAGTTCTTCCAGATCTTTGTTATCCACTCTGCTTTTGTGCAGATCTTTTTTAAGCACATCTATTTCGCCTTTGCAGCGGGAAACTTGTGACAGTGTCACGACGTGATCCCGTCTTAATGCAAAGTAAGATCCTTTCAGCAACATTGCCATTGTAGCCAGCTTTTCATAGCTTGACATTGTTATTTCTGTAGAGGTCACACTTTCTGCAACCTCCATCAGATTGTCCACTAACTCTTTTGGGTTCATGCTGTCCGCCTGTTTTATATATGGATGTAAGGATGCTGTCAGCAGCCCTAACGCATTCTCTAAACAGTCCGTCATCCCATAAGGATCAAAGTCTTTTTCTACCACACCTGTCATGTTTTTCACTGTGTAGCACTTTATCTGTTTAAAACAGTTGCAAGCTTCAGATATTTTACAGGTAAATATTTGTATTCAAGTTGTCATTTGAGTTTTCACACTATTTTAGCTTTGGGTTTACACAAAGGTACTGTTATAAGTCAACTTATTCAAATGTGGGTACCTATAGGTTTTACCCCAATTCATGAATATTCTTAAGTAAATGCTTCTCTGGCAGTGTTACTTAACGTGCTTATTTATTAACAGATACTAGATTACCAAGCTCTTTTAGTGTATTTTACTCTAAAGCACTGAATTTTTAATAAACCTGCAATTTTTCTAAAAAGTCTCACAGCAAATCAGTTTAAAGACACTTTTTAAACCGTTCTGTTCCAGAAATTTGCTATTTTACAGTTACTCATAGAACCAAGTGGTGAAAAGAAAAAGAAAAATTGATGATGTGTCAGGATTAATCAGTCTTTCTTCAGAAAAACTGTTATTACTCCTGTCCTCCTGTCTCATCCTCTATTTAAAATTAAATAGGAAGATGTATTTTTTAGGTGGTAAAATAAGATCAGAAAAATCTCTTTTTCCTGATATATTTACTCTTATTTAGTGATTTAGCAATTAAACGTGCATTATCTTTCAGCAAATGAGTAAACTTTTCAACTCTGTGAATATTTGAACCGTATCTTTTAAAAAGTTTCTAGTTTTTCATTTTGTACCTCCTGTTTGAGGAATTCAGTGAATGGAAAATGTCCTGGTAAATGCCTTTTTTGCATAAATACCTTAATTACTTTTTAAATGCAAGATAACATTGATTATTCAGCTTTGAGGAACGTTTATTAACTCAAAAATGCCTTACAGAAGAAAAAAAACGTTTAATTTCACTAAAATACCTAAAGATGAAGTGAAACTGTGATCTCAAGTTTCCCAGGAGGGGGCAGTGTTTAGCTTTCTACCAGCAGGAGTCTATGACGACTTCCTGTGACGTTCGGTTGACATCCTGTTGTTAGCCGCTTAGCTTAAAGTTAGCTTCGGCTAAACTCGGTTAAAATCAACATTTCTGAACGGTATTGAAGCGTAAATGTGGCGTTCTTTCAACAAGCACGACTTTTTTGCATGAAACATGAGTTTTAGGGGCATGTGGCAAGTTACGTTTAGTGATTTTAAGCACAGTGAAGGCTCCGGTTGCAACCGAGCTCATTTCCGACACGGAGGAAGTGACGTGACACGTCACTCATCCGGTCGTTAGCTGTTAGCTTAAAATTAGCATCGCTAGCGTTGTTCAAAAACATCATTTAATGACGGATTTTAAACTCAAACGTGGCGAAATTTCAGCGATTATGCTTCGAAGACACGAAGCATCGTATCAGAATCAACTTTAAAGCGCTTTTCAGCTTTAAAAAGCAGATTTTATTCCCTATGAAAAATGAGTTTTCATTTCCGGGTCACTGACTGACACGTCTCTCAGCCAATGAGAGCGTTCCACGGCAGCTAATTCAACCAATCACGCAGCGTTTTCCCCAGCTAGCATGTTAGATTTATCTGAACAAGTCCGTCAACTTTTTCGTCTTTTAAACTGTCAAAATGCACTTTTTTCTGTTAAAAATGTAATCAATAAGCTCCCAGCTGCACGGAGTCGGCGCCCCGGTCTCAAAAACGTCTTTCTAGCTATTTAAACAACTCGTTCGATCTTTTTCAGAACCGAGCCGGTACCAGATCAGCGTCTGGAACACGGTTTAAACAGAATACAGCGTTTCCACAGCTCAAAGCCAGCTTATGTTACACATAACAGACGTACAATTTCAGCTTTCAAAGGACTCAATGACTCACAAGTTCAGCTTCAACACATCCCAGCGTAAACATGCAGTGTTTAGCTCCAAGCGGCGCAGCTTCAGCTGCGTTTTGCATAGCAAACAACTCTCTGCACTTTTTCTTCATGCCAACACGTAATATTCAATTATTACACGCATACACAGTCCATTTATGAGCACGTTCCGGGCCACCAATATAGTATAAACAGAATAAAGCATTTTACAGCACACTGTTTATATTAATTGGCAAGAATAGTGACTTTAACAGCATAATTAACTCTGATTTTAATTAGGAAAACCATACGGCCATGATTTTCCGTTGCTTCACCACAGACATTAATGAAAACATCTGGATTAATTTTCTAGCAGAAAGGAGAGTTTAAAGATGGAAAATTGAGATTTATCTTACAGAGAGATGTGTGAGGGAATTTGTCTGTTTTAACCAGAACGTGCACGCTCCTTCGGAAATCAGCTTGTCCCAAACAGTACACTTTTGGTGAAGGTCGACTTTTACCTTTTCTGAAGATAGGTCAGTTCCGGCGTGGAGTCTCACTTCCAACCACTGTTCAGCGTCTCAGTGAGAACAGCCAAATACCTCGAGAGCCGTGCGAGGTTATCCAAACAGAAGTTATAATTCCCAAAATCGTCTCTGGTTCAGCTTGTTTGGCTTAGCAGCATCCATGAATGCCTGCGTTTGCATTCATGAACTCCCAAACTCTCTGCCTTCTGGATTCCAAAACTCTTGAACTCTCTCGCTCTCATCTCTCGCTCTCATCTTCTGAACTCTTCTGCTCTTCTCCTTGAACTAGGAAGTGCCAACCTTTTTATGAAGGGTCACTTCCGGTTCATTTGAGAGCTTTTGATTGGTCGATGGACCAGAACAGAGGTGTAGTTTGTGATGTAAGGTGTTATGGAAAGTCAAGGATAGAGATTAAGATTGTTTAAGAACAGACAGAAAGATTGTTGGAGAAAACCAGTCTTAGTGGCGTCTCTACTCAGGTGTCTGGCTGTAAAAGTTAAACATGACATTTCTTTTCAGTAAACTTTCTAGTTGACCGAAGCTTGAACTTTAACACACTTACAACTTTGCTCATTGAAGACAGAAAAATCAAGAAATGCATATTAACCTGAGTTCTTCTTTGAATGAGGATTAAGGATCATTATTTACTGTTTCACAGTTAATAAAAATGAGTAGTTCACTTCAACATGTAAACATTGTTTGAACTAACACAATTTGATTATCAAAACATTTGTAAAATAGTAATGATCATAGAGAATTGTCTTTTCCACTTGATTAATTCAAGAAAGAAAGTCTCAGGATGGGTCAAACTGTATTTCTGGATTCAAATCAATGAAATGACAGTTTCTGTCCCACAAGGTTCTTAAGGTCAAGGGTTTTGACCTTAGGCTTAGTTTTGACATCAGGTCAAGTTCACTACAGTAACATTCAAGGAACGTAGTAAAAACAACAACAGCCTGTTTTAGTCTGCTTGAACTAGATTTTCTTGACCAAATATGAACTGTTCTTAAAATGATACATATTTAAATGACAAAAGAGTTTTTATCTTTCATATTTATTCCACTTTATCACTTAGACATTGTTTTTAAACTCAAATGATATCACTACGAACCCAGTCCAATTCACTAGTTTGTATTATATAGCACAGTTCAAACTCGGCTACATACTTTTAATAATCAAAATTTTATTAATGACACACTTAAACAGTCAAACTGATTTGCAATTTAGTTGTCCTGTTTAATTATATTTTTGAGTTTTTTAATAAAATTGCATGACGACTTTGGACTTTTCGGGGCAGAGATTTTTTTAAGGGTAGAAGCGGAAATGCTTACTTGATGGGATAGCTCCAATGTGATATTAAGAAGCTCGTAAGTGGCTGTTGTGTTTACCATTAGTGTTTATATAGATATTTTCAGTTTGCATATCCAATATATGTTTTATTTGTTCAAGGCAATCATATTTGTTCATAACTTTATTATCAGTAAGCCTGAGAGTTATCGGATCAAAGCAAAAAGTTAGGGTGTGTTCCTGTCAAAATAAAAGAGTTCCCGGATTCTGTTCTAGCAGGATCCGGCTCAAATTAATTCCTGCTTATGAGTGACAAGTGATCAAGTGAGAGATAAACTATTGTAGTATAATTTTGTTTATCAGGCAGTGTGATAGGTCATGACATATTGTCGGTGAACCTACATAGATAGAAACAAAGATTCCATGAAGTCTGAGTTTGTAACATAATGTTTGATTCCAAAAAAGTTCAATCTGGTCCTCTGGACATTCAAAAAAACAAAAAACAAAACAAAGCAAAAAAATCTAGAAACGTTTCGTCTCTCATCCAAGAGACTTCCTCAGTCCTCTCTTGGACCAGAGGACCAGATTGAACTTTTTTGGATTTTTCTACCTGGATTATTGAGCATGCATCAGGATATAATGTTTGATTTTACAACCCCAAGTAGCAGACTGATGAAGACAGACTCAAAGGTAAAACAGGTAAGTGAATTTATTTACAGTGTGCATGAAGAAATCTTGGCTGTAAGTAAAACGGGGGGAGAAGGTGAGTATGGGCAGATTGAAAGGTACTCGATGGTTGTTTGTTGTTCTAATCTTACTTTTGGTTGCTTGTAGGTTATGTTGGAGAGGGGGAGAAACGAGATCCTAGGATTCCAAGGGGAGATGAAGACTTGATCCAGAAAGGTGAGTAATGTTAGAGAGTGTGACAGGTTGAAGGTGCTCGGTGTTCGGTTCAGGCTGACGTATGGCTTTTGCAGAATCAGGATGGTTACAGGCGTAGTCACAAGGAATGAGGAGGACTCAGGAGACACGGGGGAGCAGGACTCGGAAGGCACAAGAAAAATTCAAAGGTTAGATATAAATTCACAAAGGATATTTTATCGGAAGTAAGCTACCAAAGGTATCATAACGTTTCAGCGTTGGATGAATGATGTTTAAGTACACAGCAGAGAAGTCACCAGGATCAGGTACAAGTGTGGATGATTGAATGATTATCAGCTGTGGGGAAACTGATTATGACTGAAAACCTAGGAATCCTACAGTGCAGTGCATCCTCTCTGACTGAGTGTGACACAAGGGATAAAGACAGTATAAAAGCTTTGTGAAAATCTGTGAGGCATGGAGGGGGGTCTTTTTGGATTCTGATGCTGTTTGGTTGATCTATATTCTGCGACCCTTCAAAAAAAAAATTTTTTTTTGCAGTCATTAAGAGATTCAGTATCATCTGTTTTTTTGTTGTTGTTTTTTTTTAATGAAAGATCAAGTCTTTGAATGCTGTTTGCCCAACACTATCTGTAGTGGCGTACAAGTAATGTGTAAAGTATCTATTTTAAATCTGTAGGGATGTTTTTTTGGGGGGGTTGAATTCTGTTGCTGTTCTGACTAGTGCTATGTGTTGTTGTCATTGTATGTTTTCATATGATAGCGAAATTAGTTCTCTGCATTTAACCCATCACACCTGAGATACACCCAGGTGGAGCAGTGGGCAGCTATGTAAGCACCCTGGGAGCAATTAGGGATTAGGTGTCTTGCTCAAGGACACCACGACATGTGGGAATGGCGGGGAGTCAAACAGCAACTTTCTGGTCCCAGGTCGGCTGCCCTACCTCTACCATCTCGGCCCCATTGACTGTCATTGTCATGTTGACTGACCAACATTTTGAAGCTCTCATTAAACTCAAAAAAAAAAAAAAAAACTCTCATTTCTACTATCATTTAAAGACTACTTAATGATAATGTTGAATAAAGATGATATTTAGCCACAACATCACAACACTTTATCATCAGATTTCATCAAGCGTACACTATTTTTAGCTGAACTTTTAACATTCACCACTAGCTTAGTTCATGCTATTAAAAATACAGTAGTCCCTTGTTTATCGTGAGGGATCCGTACCCTGAAGACCCATGATAAGTGAAAAACTGCGAAGTAGATGGGTGCATCACTTCACCTGCCTCTCTTCTTACCCTGATGCGCCCATCACTCTGGAACAGGGTAAATCTGGACTCATCAGACCACATAACCTTCTTCCATCGCTCCAGAGTCCAATCTTTATGCTCCCTAGTAAATTGAAGCCTTTTTTTTCCAGTTAGCCTCACTGATTAGTGGTTTTCTTAAGGCTACACAGCTGTTCAGTCCCAATCCCTTGAGTTCCCTTCACATTGTGTATGTGGAAATGTTATCACTTTCACTTTTAAACATAGCCCTGAGTTCTACTGTTGTTTTTCTTCCATTTGATTTCACCTAACGTTTAAGTGATCGCCGATTATGATCATTTAGGATTTTTTTCGGCCACATTTCTTCCTCGAAGACGATGGGTCCCCACTATCCTTCCAGTTTTTAATAACGTTGGACAGTTCTTAACCCAATTTTAGTAGCTTCTGCAATCTCCTTAGATGTTTTCTCTGCTTGATGCATGCCAATGATATAACCCCTTCTCAAACAGACTGACATCATAACTTGTTGCCAGCTGAAAGATAATCGCCCATGCAGTAATTATCCTTTAAGAGGCTCGTACCTATTTGCTTAGTTAAATCCAGGTGACGTTTTAAACCACTTCCACACCCTTTCAATATTCTAACCAATGTTTCTAAACTCTAAAAACTCTGAAAGAGCACAGAATGTCATGATTTCAGCTCTCTGGCTCCGGCTGCACTCTCGGCCACGCCCAATTATCTGCTCTGCAGAGAAATTTTTTTTCATTCAACCTTTATTTATGCAGATCAATCACATTGAGCCTCAAAAACTCATTTACAAGTGAGACCTGTTTAGACAGATAAAAAGTAATGAAAGTGACACATGTTTAGGATTTGGAAGCAAAAATAATTTCTATCAAACTTGAGGAAACAAAGGAGAGAGAGAGCCTGATATTGAAAAAAACGCCCCGCACATAGGCACATAGTGACGCAGACATTCCACAGGGGAGGGGAGACGACAAGGGCGGTGATCGTGTCAAGGACACTCCAGAGGCACTGTAGGAGTTCTGATAAAAATGGTACAATCAGTCAGTTCCCTCTGGTGAGATCTGTAAACACTCTCAAGGGGTGCCAAGGTTGACCTAAGACAGCGCCAGAGAGAATCCAAAAGTCCTTAAATGATGACACAACGTTTATTCAGCCGGGTCCATCTGATAGTTCCGCAGACTTGCTCGGTGGGAGGGGAGAGAGAGATCAGCTGATCAGCTGCAGGAGGAAGTTCCTCCCATAGCCGTGGGCTGCACACAGGTGATAAATCATTTAATATAATTTATTTAAAATAAGAAATCCATGCTGATCGTGCAGCTCATCCATCAATCAGTGTGTCACATTCAATCTTACTTTGAAAAACCGCAATAGAGCAAGTCCGCGAAAAACGTACCGCCAAGTAGCGAGGGACTACTGTACTGTAAAACAGTCTCGCATTTAGGCTCCATTTAGATTGCTTTCTCACTCTGCTGCTCAGAAAATATCTCCAAGTAAGAAGTATAAAAACTTGAATTCAATCCGGGAAAGCGTATAAATCTATGATCACCAACTGATAAATTGCAGTATTTAAATAACAGTCTTTACTAGTGCAGCTTTGGTGGGGAAAAAGAAAAAAAAACAATAAAACACAGCGAGTTAATTCAGTCGGTCAGAGCTGCAAGCGTTGGGCCTCTCCCTGCGATGGTGACACCAGTATTAGGCAGAAGGAGTGCAGGCTTGCCGCCCCACTGGGTCCATGTGACAGGGCTCTAACTCCTTCGTCCCATTTGGAGCGACTGTGAGGCAGCCTGCTGAATCTCAGCACGAAGAGAGCAATACGTTTAAGTCAGCAAGACCCGAGATAGTGTCTGAACTGCATCATTGCTTCATAATAGGGCCGTTACTTATACAAGCCACACAAATGAACAAAAAGTACTCACACACCAAGTTCATAAAAAATACACCAACGTACTGTTTCTGCTACCTTTTATCCCAGCTTCATTGCTTATTATCACATATCACAAGTAAGGTATAATATAATATAATGTTTTTGCCTGTATCTGTGGGTTTGTTTGGACTGTTCACAAAATATATCATGAATCACAGAGGATGTTAACTTTTCCTTAAGGGAAAAATCAACCACTTTTTTAAACTGCTTGAAAATACAGTTTTTTAATTTAAAAAAATGTTTCCCCACAAAAACCTACTTGTCTTTTGGAGCAATTTCAACCTGAAATGAAAATATCAGCTTTAAATGACTTTATATTAAGTAAAAAACAACAACAAAATAACAGTGTTCTAGAATTGCGCCGCTCAAGGCATGTTGGAGCTAATCCAAACATCTTCTGCCCGTTGGAACGCCTCTGCCGCAGCTTTCAGGTAGATGACTTTAAGATCTGCATTCTGCCAAGCGTAGTTTTGAGTTTGTTGCTGATCTTTGCTATATTTAGCGGTAAATCCGCTCTTATTCTCAGTTTTGTTCGGCTATAGTTCACACGCATAAATCGTGCGGAGTCAGGCACAGAGTCAATTTCAAAACTCTTAAAAACTGGGATTGCACCGGGAGCCTGTGAAGCTGCAACTGCTCTGAGCTCGGCCATTTTAAACCTGGATTATTGGGCATGAACTTTGGTGTTTTGAACCACTTTGGCTTGACTGTCTCAGAGGAACTGACGGGGGAGAGGGTGGGCCTCGGAGCATAATGCATAATGTCAGCATAATGTTTTTTTCCACTCTGTGAGTGAGCTGTTTGTGGGATTCAGTTTTGTTTGGTGGGCTCCTCAGACTGAAGAAGTCCTTTTGATGAAGGATGAAACATCTCAGCAATAAAAGAAACCATCCAGATGACCTGACTGAACATTGTTAAAATTTATAAAAGTTAACCAGTGAGTGTACATGTACAGCTAAACCTTTCTTAACTCCAAGATGGCCCCATCTCATTGTATTGCTGTGTACAGCATCCATCAGATTTAGTAAAAAAGGTCAGGTCTTCTTTTATGCTTTTCAAATGTAGCTCCAGTCATTTGTTTTGCAGACGCCCCTGGTTAATTTCATTCTAAAACTTGTGGAAGTGGCACTTTTCCAGACCAAGATGTTTGAGGTTTTTTTTAATGCATGTATTTGAATTAGACATGGATTTTAATTATTTTTGTCACAGGGTACTGACTTGCCTATGGGCAGAGGAGATGTTGCTGAGGTTGCATCTCAAATACATCCTCCGATGCTTCTTTGCATATATTAACTGAAACTGAAATGTCAGCTGTAGAGTTTCTTTAGAAACACCTTTTCCCTATAACCCCCCACCCCCCAAAAAAATTTAAACATGTTAATCACCTATTTACCAATGAAACATTCCTTGAATCAATTCCTGTTGCTCGCCTTTAATTCAATAGTTTAAAATGTTTAAATAAAAAACAACATATTTTTTAAATCTTATCTTGAAAAGTAACAAAGTTATGGCTGTGTTGGCTATAGTTGTGTCTAAGGTTGATTGGCTGTGGTTGCTTCCTTGAGTTGGATTGACTCTGAGGTAATAGGCTAGATGCGCATCTAGTATTTATTTTATAGGAGTTCTATCTGAGTGCTATGGCATCTTAGCTAGCGTGTCTTTATTGCATGCCGCTAGCTTAGCGCTACTTCTTGTTGTGCCTTTCTCTCTATAGTTATTGAATCAAGTCTTTACTTATGTAGGTAAACATAGACCTTTAACAACCTGTTAAAATAAACCAGAATGCAGGAAATGGAATCTACTTTATTCAAAATTTTATGGGGAGGACCCCCAGACCGGCAGCACGGTGGCGCAACTGGTAGAGCTGCTGCCTCTCAGCGAGCAGGTCCTTGGTTCAAACCCTGGTCCAGGGGCCTTTCTGGGTGGAGTTTGCATGTTCTCTCTGTGCATGCGTGGGTTTTCTCCGGGTACTCCGGTTTCCTCCCACAGACCAAAAACATGCATGTTAGACTGAATGGTAACTCTAAATTGTCCCTAGGTATGAGTGAGAGCATGAATGGTTGTTTGTCTCGTTTGTCTCTATGTGGCCCTGTGATGGACTTGCGACCAGTCCAGGGTGTACCCCGCCCTTCGCACAGTGATTGCTGGACATGGGCACCAGTGACCCCCGTGACCCAAAATGGAATAAACGGGTAAAGAAAATGGATGGATGGATGTGTAAAACTCGAGGTCATTTGGACAGTTTCTTTCTTTTCCTGACTGAAAAATGTTGGATTGTATACCTGGATTATTGAGCATGGACTTTGTTGTTTTCAACCAGTTTGACAAGACTGTCAACAAGGAATAGGGCCGGCAATGGAGGAGGGGCGTACCAAAGAGACCATCTTATCACAAGCGGAACTGGTTTGTTCCACTTTGAAGTAAGCTGTTGGGGGAAGAGTCAGTTTTGTTGTGCGTTTCCTTGACTGATGAAGCCTTCCGGACCGAAGGCGAAACGTTTCAGCACATAAAAAAGAAACTGTCCAAATGACCTGACTGAAAAATGTTGGTTTATAGATGATAATTTACTCTGCTTTTGAACCTCATAATTCACCATTTTAAAGTTTAGAAGATAATTCCATAACCTCTCCTTGTGTTGTCAAATTAAAGCCATTATTCATTCTTCAGCTGTACTCATCATTTTGATCACTTATATTTAACAAAATCGATAATAAACTTCAAAAAATTGTACTTTGACTCAAAGCATTTTTATTATATATGACATTTGAATTCAATACGAAAATAACTCACTAGAACACGTAAACTTGAGTCTGATTTCATATTTTTCTTGCTTAAGAACTGGAAAGCAAGTGGTGCCCCTTTCAGAATAAAATTACTAATCAAAATTCAACAATCTGAGGACCCCTTCCTTTACACCCTCCATAGGCTGGGTAAGCCACAAAAGTTCATAGCTAAGGAGGCTGGCTGTTCACAGAGTGCTGTGTTGAAGCACATCAATGGAAAGTAAAGTGGAAGGGCAAAATGTGGCAGGAGAAGATGCACCAGCAAAAGAGGTGACCGTGGGCTTGACCGGATTATCAAACAGAAAAGATTTCAGAATCTGGCAGAGATCTAGAAAGAGTGGAATGAGGTGGAAGTCACAGCTTCATAAACCACCACATTCAGACGCATCCAGGAGATGGGCTATAACTGTTGGGTTCCTCTGTCCTCTTTTCTGATGAAAGTAAAGCGTGTCTTTCATTCAGAAATCAAGGTCCAAGGGTTTGGAGCAAGAATGGTGACGAACAGAGCCCATACTGTTTGAGGTCCAGTGTGAATTATCTACAGTCAGTCATGATTTGGGGTGCAATATTCGGTGCAGGTGTTGGTAAACTCTGCTTTTTTAAATCCAAGGTCACTGCAACAGTCTACTAGAATGTTTTAGAGGACTTCATGATTCCTTCTGCTGAGGGTCTGTATGGAGATGCAGATTTCATCTTCCAGCGGGACCTGGCCCCTGCCCATGTCGCCAGAAGCACCAAAACCTGGTGCCCATGCCACAGTGCTTGACTGGCCATCCAACTCGCCGGACCAAAACCCCGTTGAGAATCTATGGGGTATTCTCAAGAGGAAAATGAGGGGCACCAGACCCAACAACAAGAAGAGCTGACAGCAAGCATCAAGGAAACCTGGGCTTCCATAACTCCCAGGCATCGAGGCAGTGATTAAGGCAAAGGGATTCTCAACCAAGTATTGAAGATTGACAAATCATTTTGAAAGTACCATATTTTGATTGATTTGTTGTGATCTTAATTTCTTTATTTTTTTCTGCAAAAACTGAGAAGTAGTGTGGGCTGATGTCTTCACAGTATTCAAATTTTTTGAATTCCTGTGTTCGTGGGTTTCATGAGCTGGAAGCCCAAATTATGTAAAAATAAACAAATAAATACTTGAAATTGTTTAAATTGTGGGCCCTGAATCTATCATCTATTAAAGATTAACTTTTTGAATGGAATTATGAAAGTTAAACAACTTTTCCACAATATTAAATTTTTTTGGAAAGGGTCTGTATGTACATATACATATACACTGTAAGGATTGTACCATTTCCTGTTTCGGTTTGTGTTTGTGTTCCCCACTCTGCTTTTTGTGCTCTTGTTGTTCTGCTCTTTGTGTGGTTTCTGTTTCTGTGTATCTGGTCCTGTTTTCCACTCACTCCTCAGTCTGCCTCTCCACTCCTCAGTCTTTATCATTCACACCTGTCCCTCATCAGCCACCTGCCCAGGTGCTCTCATTACTCACTCTCCCTCTGTCTTATAAAAAGCCTTTCTCTCCTCCACTCCTTGTCCGGTCATT
>NC_056520.1:23922441-23926323 GCF_014905685.2 Nematolebias whitei
AACATGCTAGCTGGGGAAAACGCTGCGTGATTGGTTGAATTAGCTGCCGTGGAACGCTCTCATTGGCTGAGAGACGTGTCAGTCAGTGACCCGGAAATGAAAACTCATTTTTCATAGGGAATAAAATCTGCTTTTTAAAGCTGAAAAGCGCTTTAAAGTTGATTCTGATACGATGCTTCGTGTCTTCGAAGCATAATCGCTGAAATTTCGCCACGTTTGAGTTTAAAATCCGTCATTAAATGATGTTTTTGAACAACGCTAGCGATGCTAATTTTAAGCTAACAGCTAACGACCGGATGAGTGACGTGTCACGTCACTTCCTCCGTGTCGGAAATGAGCTCGGTTGCAACCGGAGCCTTCACTGTGCTTAAAATCACTAAACGTAACTTGCCACATGCCCCTAAAACTCATGTTTCATGCAAAAAAGTCGTGCTTGTTGAAAGAACGCCACATTTACGCTTCAATACCGTTCAGAAATGTTGATTTTAACCGAGTTTAGCCGAAGCTAACTTTAAGCTAAGCGGCTAACAACAGGATGTCAACCGAACGTCACAGGAAGTCGTCATAGACTCCTGCTGGTAGAAAGCTAAACACTGCCCCCTCCTGGGAAACTTGAGATCACAGTTTCACTTCATCTTTAGGTATTTTAGTGAAATTAAACGTTTTTTTTCTTCTGTAAGGCATTTTTGAGTTAATAAACGTTCCTCAAAGCTGAATAATCAATGTTATCTTGCATTTAAAAAGTAATTAAGGTATTTATGCAAAAAAGGCATTTACCAGGACATTTTCCATTCACTGAATTCCTCAAACAGGAGGTACAAAATGAAAAACTAGAAACTTTTTAAAAGATACGGTTCAAATATTCACAGAGTTGAAAAGTTTACTCATTTGCTGAAAGATAATGCACGTTTAATTGCTAAATCACTAAATAAGAGTAAATATATCAGGAAAAAGAGATTTTTCTGATCTTATTTTACCACCTAAAAAATACATCTTCCTATTTAATTTTAAATAGAGGATGAGACAGGAGGACAGGAGTAATAACAGTTTTTCTGAAGAAAGACTGATTAATCCTGACACATCATCAATTTTTCTTTTTCTTTTCACCACTTGGTTCTATGAGTAACTGTAAAATAGCAAATTTCTGGAACAGAACGGTTTAAAAAGTGTCTTTAAACTGATTTGCTGTGAGACTTTTTAGAAAAATTGCAGGTTTATTAAAAATTCAGTGCTTTAGAGTAAAATACACTAAAAGAGCTTGGTAATCTAGTATCTGTTAATAAATAAGCACGTTAAGTAACACTGCCAGAGAAGCATTTACTTAAGAATATTCATGAATTGGGGTAAAACCTATAGGTACCCACATTTGAATAAGTTGACTTATAACAGTACCTTTGTGTAAACCCAAAGCTAAAATAGTGTGAAAACTCAAATGACAACTTGAATACAAATATTTACCTGTAAAATATCTGAAGCTTGCAACTGTTTTAAACAGATAAAGTGCTACACAGTGAAAAACATGACAGGTGTGGTAGAAAAAGACTTTGATCCTTATGGGATGACGGACTGTTTAGAGAATGCGTTAGGGCTGCTGACAGCATCCTTACATCCATATATAAAACAGGCGGACAGCATGAACCCAAAAGAGTTAGTGGACAATCTGATGGAGGTTGCAGAAAGTGTGACCTCTACAGAAATAACAATGTCAAGCTATGAAAAGCTGGCTACAATGGCAATGTTGCTGAAAGGATCTTACTTTGCATTAAGACGGGATCACGTCGTGACACTGTCACAAGTTTCCCGCTGCAAAGGCGAAATAGATGTGCTTAAAAAAGATCTGCACAAAAGCAGAGTGGATAACAAAGATCTGGAAGAACTCAGAGTGGATAAAAAAGCATTACTGGGGCTATATATGCGTTTAAAAAGTGATTATCATACATCACAGGAACGCTTAAAAGCATGTGAGGAGAAGCTAAGAGCAGCAACAAATAAAAGTTCTGACGTGGGGCGAGGTTGTCTGGAATCCAGAGAAGACCTTGAACAGTGTCGGGATAATCCACCAAAACCTCCAAAAATCTTTTACAGACCTCCTGCTCGTAATCCACCCTCACCTAAAGTGGTAGGAACAGACCTGAACAGGTCTCCTCCACCAAACCTGCAACAGTGTGCTGTGAATGTGTTTGAGGTATGTTCTCATGATAAGACGCCCATAGAGGTGTTTCCTGGTATAAAGGTTAAACCCCACTCCCTAGAAACAGGCGAGAAAAGGCAGTATTTTCAAACTAACAAACCACGTAATGAAGGTGCACGCTGGGACAAAAAGGATCCTCTTTCAGAGGATGGACGTGATCATCGTAAATGGGACATGCGTAGGACGCAAAGATATGGGATCCAAGAGGACCCATATTATCAGGGGATGTCCAAAGAGGAACCCCCAAAAGACGTACCTAGCCGCCTCCCACCTCGGACGAAACGTCCCGAGGCGAAAAAATCACAAAAGTTCCAGAAAAAAGGCCCTACACCTCTGAGCTCGGAAGAGACAGAGGAAATACAAAGGTTTTTAGACACTTTGATACAAGCTGAAATGGAAATCCAACCAGGAGCACAATGTAGTGATCTGATCGCTACTAAATCTGAAGGCGCGAATGCCAACATTACAGATGTCGGTGAAACACACCAAGACATTGCTGTTGCTGCCTCCAACAACCCCTCATCGGACGAAGGGGGGATAAACTCACACACAAACGATGATGAGTCATCGCAAACTGAAAACTCAGAAACTGATTTTCATGATTTTGAACTAGGCATTCCAGTTCTGGGAGGACTCCCAGATAACCTGGTACCGAGTCAAGAAGCTGGGCCAGTATGTTTCACGAAACCATCACAGGCCATCGCTCTTTTCTCAACCAATGACGTCGACCAAGGACCACAAACCTATGGTGTCTTACCCATAGACAGGTCCGACGACTCAGAAAAGGATTCGTTGGAGCTCCCCAAGGAGCAAGAACCCTCATCAGTCTCATCACAGATTGAACAGGTGGTCGCCCAAGCCGACACTCTGACATCTGATGAAGAAAGAGACAAACCTCGCCAAGTTCTTTTAAAATATGAAAAGTCACTTTCAACTGACCCAGACATCATCCAACTTCAGTTGGATGATCCTGCAATTAACTCGATGATACTGTATCTGACTGACCCAGACAAATACACTCCATCGAAAGGTAAACTGGATTTCGATCCAGACCTAAAAGTCCTCTTTCAGCTGCGCAAACAGTTAAAACTACTCAAGGACAACCTAACTTTAGCTCATGGAGCGACGTCCTCACCCGTGTTCGTGGTCTCCCATGACAGAAGGGGGGTGACGCCAGTTAGGGTAATGCTACCAGACGCGATAACGTGAGCAAATCTGACATTCAGAGTGAGTGGCGCACCGAAACGTTGTTTCCTAGTTGCTTAATCACTGCTTTTGTCAATGTTGAGACATCGTTTAATTGGTTTTTGGTATTGTTTTTGAACACCCCAAGCAAGAATGAATTTTGTTGTGTAGTTAAGTTAGAGACTAAGAGGCCTTTAACCATGCCAACATGCAGTTCATTCGTTAAATTGCAATCTTTGCGGAGGCAATGTATATTATTGCTACCTTAAGTACCATAATCTACATTGATCTCACAACGCTTAAGCCGAACCTACTCGAACAATTCTATTCGGGGGGATAGCTAATTCTTTTTGATAAGTCTCGCCATAGACTTCCAAAAACATTTATGGGGAAACCAAACACCCAATCTCAAGTCGTTTGTCTAAAAGACAACAGACAATTGAACCAAACTATATTTTGCCATGTAAAGCTAACTTAAACCAAGTTAGAAATGGAAAAATAGTTTG
>NC_056520.1:23926423-23934767 GCF_014905685.2 Nematolebias whitei
TCTGGGCCTCCTTCCGGTGGGACGTGTCCGGAACACCTCACCAGGGAGGCGTCCAGAAGGTATCCTAAACAGATGCCCAAGCCACCTCAACTGGCTCCTCTCGACATGGAGAAGCAGCGGCTCTACTCTGAGTCTCTCCTGGATGATCGAGCGTCTCACCCTATCTCTAAGGGCGAGCCCAGACACCCTGCGGAGAAAACTCATTTCGGCCGCTTGTATCTGAGATCTCATTCTTTCGGTCACAACCCAAAGCTCGTGACCATAGATGAGGGTAGGAACGTAGATCGAACGGTAAATTGAGAGCTTCGCCTTTTGACTCAGCTCTCTCTTCACCACGACAGACCTGTACAGCGCCCGCTTCACTGCTGACGCTGCACCTATCCGCCTATCGATCTCACGCTCCATTTTTCCCTCATTCGTGAACAAGACCCCAAGATACTTAAACTCCTCCACTTGGGCCAGGACCTCCTCCCTGACCCGGAGAGGGCACTTTACCCTTTTCTGGCTCAAGACCATGGCCTCGGATTTGGAGGAACTGATCCTCATCCCGGCCGCGTCGCACTCGGCTGCGAACCGCTCCAGCGAAAGCTGTAGATCATGATCTGATGAAGCCAATAAGACCACATCATCTGCAAAAAGCAGAGACGCAATCCTAAGGCCACCAAAACAGATCCCCTCAGCACCTTGGCTGTGCCTAGAAATTCTGTCCATAAAAGTTACGAACAGAATTGGTGACAAAGGGCATCTTTGGCGGAGTCCAATTCTCCCCAGGAACAAGCCCGACTTACTTTTTTTTTTTTTTTTTTTTTCATTTAGCCTTTATTTATCCAGGTTAGTCTCATTGAGCCACGAGAACTCATTTTCAAGAGAGACCTGTTTTAGGGAGCACATGGTGGGGTTAAGGGCCTTGCTCATGGGCCCAGAGTGGGGCGAATGAGGGTGGGGGCAAGTGTGGGTGTTTCACCTACCCCACCCACAATTTTTTTGATGTTGTCGGGGCCGGGGCGTGAACCGGCGATCTTCGGATCACAAGCCCACCTCTCTAACCTCTGCGCCACCACTCCCCAGGCTCTGACACTGGTCATACAGGGACCTAACAGCCCGTATCAAAGGGCCCGGTACCCCATACTCCCAGAGTACCCCCCACAGGGTTCCCCAAGGGATGCGGTCAAATGCCTTCTCCAAGTCCACAAAGCACATGTAGACTGGTTGGGCAAACTCCCACACACCCTCCAGGACCCTGCTGAGAGTGTAGAGCTGGTCCAGTGTTCCACGGCAAGGACGAAAACCACACTGCTCCTCCTGAATCCGAGGTTTGACTATCCGACGGACCCTCCTCTCCAGAACCCCCGAGTAGACCTTACCAGGGAGGCTTAAGAGCGTGATTCCCCTGTAGTTGGAACACACTCTACGGTCCCCCTTTTTGAATAGGGGGACCACCACCTCGGTCTGCCAATCCAGGGGAACTTCCCCCTGATGTCCACACAATATTGCAGAGTCGCATAAGCCAACACAACCCTACAACATCCAGAGCCTTAAGGAACTCCGGGCGAATTTCATCCACCCTTAGGGCCCTGCCACCGAGGAGCTTTTTAACCACCTCGGTGACCTCAGCACCAGAGATTGGAGGGCCCGACCCAGAGTCCCCAGGCTCTGCTTCCTCAGTGGAAGACGTGCCGGTGGGATTGAGGAGGTCTTCAAAGTATTCCGCCCACCGACTCACAACATCCCGAGTTGAGGTCAGCAGCACACCATTCCCACTATAAACAGTGTTTGTGGCGTACCGTTTTCCTCCCCTGAGACGCCGGATGGTGGACCAGAATCGCCTCGAAGCCATGCGGAAGTCATTCTCCATGGCCTCTCCGAACTCCTCCCATGCCCGAGTTTTTGCCTCAGTGACCACCCGAGCCACATGTCGCTTGGACTGCCGGTACCCATCAGCTGCTTCCGGGGTCCCACAGGCCAAAAAAGGCCCGATAGGACTCCTTCTTCAGCCTGACAGCATCCCTCACCGACGGTGTCCACCATCGGGTTCGAGGGTTGCCACCGCGACAGGCACCGACAACCTTGCGTCTGCGGTTCCGGTAAGCCGCCTCGACAGTAGAGGCACGAAACATGGTCCACTCGGACTCAATGTCCCCCACCTCCCTCGGAACATGTTCGAAGTTCTCCCGGAGGTGGGAGTTAAAACTCCGTCTCACAGAAGACTCTGCCAGATGTTCTCAGCAAACCCTCACAATACGTTTGGGTCTGCCAGGTCTGACTGGCATCCTCCCCCACCATCGGAGCCAACTCACCACCAGGTAGTGATCAGTGGACAGCTCCGCCCCTCTCTTCACCCGAGTGTCCAAGACATGCGGCCGCAGATCAGATGAGACGATGACAAAGTCGATCATCAAACTGCGGCCTAGGGTGTCCTGGTGCCAAGAGTACATATGGACACCCTTATGCCTGAACAAGGTGTTCGTTATTGACAATCCATGACGAGCACAGAAGTCCAACAACAGAACACCCCTCCGGTTCAGATCAGGGGGGCCGTTCCTCCCAACCACACCCCTCCAGGTCTCACTGTCATTGCCCACATGAGCATTGAAGTCCCCCAGCAGAACAAGGGAGTCCCCAGGAGGTGCACTTTCCAGTACCCCCTCCAAGGACTCCAGAAAGGGTGGATAATCTGAACTGCTGTTTGGTGCATAAGCACAAACGACAGTCAGAACCAGTCCCCCCACACGTAGGCAGAGGGAGGCCACCCTCTCATTTACCGGGGTGAACCCCAACACACAGGCACCAAGTTGGGGGGCAATAAGTATACCCACTCCTGCTCGGCGCCTCTCACCAGGGGCAACTCCAGAGTGGAAGAGTATCCAGCCCCTCTCAAGGAAACTGGTTCCAGAGCCAGAGCCATGCGTAGAAGTGAGTCCGACTGTTTCTAGCCGGAACCTCTCAGCCTCACACACCAGCTCAGGCTCCTTCCCCACCAGTGAGGTGACATTCCACGTCCCAATATCCAGCTTCTGTAGCCGAGTAAAAACAAAACAGCTGGACTTTATTTTGTAGCTGAAGACGTTTCGCTTCTCATCTGAGGAGCTTTCTCATTTCAAAGAACAGAGAGTGGGTGTGAGTCTTTGAATTGAGGAAGCTCCTCGGATGAGAAGCAAAACGTCTTCAGCTACTAAATTAAGTCCAGTTGTTTTGTTTTTAACCTTTTTATCTTTGGACTTGCCATGTCCTGAAAGACTGAGAATCTTCACCAGCGTATCTGTCAGATTTTTTAGATGTGTTTACAACCTTTTACTGCTCCTTTCACATTTTGTTCTGCTTCAGCTTCTTTCAGCTTTTTTGTGAAAATTTAAACTTTTTCCAGCTATATTCAACTGTTTTTTCAGTTGTTTTGCGCTCCTTTCAGATTCTTTCTGCTAACTAGAACATTTTTGTGCTTCTTCTAACTTCTTTCTGCTAATTTAAGCTTGTTATGGTCCTTTTGGCCTATTTCTGCCAGTTTCAGCTTTTTCAGCTACTATTTAGCTGCTTTATACTAATTTAAGCTTTTTCATTTAATTCCACATTTATGCACTCATTTCAACTTTTTCAGCCTAATTCAGCAGAAAGTGCTCTTTCCACTTCTTTCTTGTAACTTCAGATTCTTTCTGCTTTTTTAGCTACTTTTCAGCTGGTTTTTGTTGCTAACTTCAGCTTTTTTTTCCAGATAATTTCCACTTTTTGTGCTCCTTTCTGATTCTTTCAGCCTAATTGGACGAACATGTTCTTTCTGCTGTATTCTGCTAATTTAAGCTTGTTCTACGTTTTCAGTAACCTTGTTAGCTAATTTTGGCTGTTTTCAGCTAAAGTCAAGTTTTTCATGGTAATTTCTGCTACATTCAGCCTAATTAACTTCTTTCTGCTAATTGCAGCTTGTTATGCTACTTTAATCTTTTTTCTGCTCGTTTCAGTTATTTCAGCTACTATTTAGCTGTTCTATGCTAATTTTAGCTTTTTCAGCTAATTCATTTTTTTTTGCACTCATTTAAACGTTTTTCAGCCAAATTCAGCAAAATTGTGCTCTCCACTTTCTTCTGGTAATTTAAGCTTCTTTATGATTTTTAAGCTACTTTTCAGCTGGTTTTTTGTGTGTGCTAATTTAAACTTTTTTCAGATAATTTCCACTTTTTGTGTTCATTTCTGCTTTTTCAGCCTAATTGGGCAAACATGTTCTTTCTGCTTTATTCTGCTAATGTAAGCTTGTTCTACCTTTTCAGTAACTTTTTAGCTAATTTTGGCTGTTTTCAGATAAATTCAATTTTTTCATGGTAATCTCTGCTACATTCAGCCTAACTAACTTCTTTCTGCTAATTTCAGCTTGTTATGCTACTTTCAACTTTTTTCTGCTAGTTTCAGTAATTTCAGCTACTATTTAGCTGTTTCATGCTAATTTTAGCTTTTTCGGCTAATTCCAAATTTTTTGCACTCATTTAAACTTTTTTCAGCCAAATTCAGCAAAATTGTGCTCTCTCCACTTCCTTCTGGTAATTTAAGCTTTTTTATGCTTTTTAAGCTACTTTTCAGCAGTTTCTTTGTTGTTGCTAATTTAAACTTTTTTCAAATAATTTCCATGTTTTGTGCTCATTTCTGCTTTTGTGCTCAGACATGTTTTTTTCTAATTAACATGTTAAAAATCTTCTGTGGTGGGCAGAAACCCCTCCCCCCATTACAGGCACTAGGTTTGTGACCTTTTCCATGAGTTTGCAGGTATGACATATGAAATGTTGAAATAGCACAAAAACTGTGGAATGAGTTACATGCCAAAAACAAATAGAAGAAAATATGCGCTCAATAATGAGAATGATTTAGAAACATTCACGCAATAAATGTTTTGTTTCTTCCTGACCCTCCAGAAGTCAGAGTGTGGTTCAGGCCATGGAGGAGAGCTATGAGGTGGACCTGGTCTACATCACAGAGAGGATCATCTCCCTGTCTTTTCCCGCCGCGGCTGACGAGCGCAGCTACACCAACAACCTGAAGGAGGTGGCGACCATGCTGAGGTCAAAGCACGCTCAACATTATCTGGTGGGAAAACTCAAGGATAGAATCAGTAGACGTTTATGTCCTGGTCTTTAAAGTACACGTTTAAAAAAAAAAAAATTAAAGACAAAAAGATATTTGTTTCATTTCAGCTTGTTAATATTTGCTCTCTGATGTCAGATGCTGAACCTTAGCGAGCAGAGGAATGATTTGTCAAAGCTAAACCCCAAGGTACGAACACCTCCGGAGCTGTGTTTTTGTTTCATACAACCAGAAAAAGTAAGATTGTTAGGTGAGCTTGTTTGAGAAGGCTGGGAACATAAATATTTAAAATGATTCTCGTTAGGTTCTTGAGTTCGGCTGGCCAGATCATCACGCTCCAGCACTGGACAAGATCTGCAGCATGTGCAAGGCCATCGACACGTGGCTCAGCGGAGACCAGCGCAATGTGGTGGTCCTGCACAACAAGGTAAACTAGAAAGTTCCTGGAGATACTTTGATGGGAACTGCCATGTGGAATCCATTTCAATTGTTTTATTTGACAGTACTATGTGTTGCCGTTCACTCTCAGCTACCATCATACCAAATTTCAGCTCAATATGGCAAAAAAACAAACACACAAACAAACAACAACAAAAAAATAAATCAAAGAGTTATAGTCTTTTATAGTCATAGTTTTCTTGTAAGCTGTGGTGGCCATGTTGGATTTTTGATTTTCATTCAGTATGTGATCAGGAACTTTCTCACCTATAACCTTATCAAATTTCAGCTCTATGTGTAAAAATATTGGAGTTATAACCAATTAAAATTAGCTTTGACAGCCATCTTGAATTTTTAGGTTAGAATCAGTATTTATTGGGCATTGCTGTCAGCTACCACCACACCAAATTTCAGCTTAATATCTCTAAAATTGGCTGATTTATAGTATTTCTGTCCTTTTTAGCTAAGGCAGCCATCTTGGATTATCGATTTGAAATCCGAGTCTATTAGGGATTATTCTCAGCTACCAATACACCAAATTTCAGGTGAATACCTCTAAAAACATATTGAGTTATAGCCATTAGAAATTAGCTTTGATGGCCATCTTGAATTTTTAGATTTGAATTTAGAATGTGTTGAGCATCACTGTCAGGCCACACTAAATTTCTCCTCAATATCTTTTAAAGTAGCTGAGTTATCTTATTTTTTTCCATTTTAGCTAAGGCGGCCATCTTCGATTTTTAATTTGCATTAAGAAAATATAACAACTCACTCTCAGCTATGATCATAGCAAATTTCAGCTCAATAAAGAATGCCTGAGTTCAATTCAATTCAATTCAAAAATACTTTATTAATCCCAAAGGGAAATTATTTGTTGTTGTAACTCGTTATCCTCATTTCATTAAGAGATGTTATAGATACTGATGGCTGTAGACAGGAAGGATCACTTGTAAAGATCCATCCCACAGTGGATCCGAAGAAACTGGCTGCAGATGCTGTCCTATCAGTCCACCCAGACTCGGCTGGCCTCTTGGTTCCCCCGGACTGTAGGACCGCCCGAATGCCGGGCAGAACTCCTCCCAGAGCGATGGCCACTCCTCCCAGCAGTCTGCCGAGCTCCTCGTCACTGCAGACAAACAACTGTAGGTGCCGAGGGACGATCCTGTCCTTCCGCTGTCATGAGCCATGTTTCCTGCTAGTTCCAGGATCTCAGTGGTCAGGCACTCGAGCACAGCTGGCAGGTAGATGAGAATGCATCCACAGAACATCCTTTTCAACTCATTTGAGGTTTGGGGCTGTAGTTGAGATATTATTTGAGCTTTTGAGATGTTAATCAGCTGCTGTTGGTTATAGTCAATTTTCTATTTTCTGCGAAAAATGCTATAGTTGTTTGTTAATTACGTCGCCATGGTAACTGGAAAAGCCAATAAAAGCAAAAGCACACATTACGGTGCTGAGCCGGTCGTTTTGACATAACATTTGTGGGGGTACACGTTGAGATTCAGGCTGCATTAAAGTGGACAGCAGAGCAAGAACCTTTTCAGGTGGATAATAGGTGTTAGTCAGTCCCCAACAAAAATCAAAGAGATTTAAAAAAGCAAAAGGACAAAGACACTGTGAACAGGTGTAGTGATTTTCTCTGCCTTAAAATGTAACTTTTTTGTGTTGAGCCAATTTTTTAACTCCGAGCAGTTGATGGCCAATTGTTGCTTGTGTTGTGGATCACAAATGTAAAAGTTTGATTCATACAGTACACAGTAGAATTCACAACAAACATGCCCTGTGGTGTAATTTAGCTTTATTTCTGCAATGCAGATAATCACTGCAGGTATTTCACAGCATAAATTTATTGATATATATTTTTTTGTAAATGAGGACTACAGATGAAAATTTAGCCCAAGGCCAAATCTGGTGCAATGCACCAAACATTTTTTACATTTATGTAATAATTACACGCTGTTCTGAATTAATAAAGTCAAGCTGAATAAATGTAACTTTTCTTATCCAATCAACTAAATATATAGCTCTCTGAAAATAAAAAAATAGGTGCTCATAACTTTTCTTAGTAAATAATAATTGTTGTTTTAAAGGTTAGCTTGATGTTCTGGTCAACCTTTGAGAGTCCATTATTTTGAAGAGAGAACACATCTTCAATGGTATTTTAAGTGGTTCTGGATAACTTGTACTTTTGCTTCTTAGAACCTGAACCCATGTGCATGCACCCATGTACATGTGCCCATGTACTTACCAGTTGGTATTTGTTGATCTTTCCCTTACCCAGTTATCCAAGTCCTAAAATTTAACCACATTTCAATTCTTATTTCATTGTTAAAAAAAAAAAAAAATTGTCACGTTCAGGTTTGGATTCAGAATAAGCCAGACACAGGAGTGCAAAAACAAGAACAGTTTTTATTAATTTGGCTGCTTGTTGCTGGGGTCAGGGTCCAAGGCAGGAGTCCAATCTTCTTAGGCTGTACGTGGCAGGTGAAATCCAGATGCGTGGTCCGACGGTCGTAGCAGGGGTCAAGCACGGGGGAGCAGAGAGTAGATACCAGAGCCAAATCGTGATCCTTGATGATTATGAAGAGACCCATAACAGGTTCATTGATGCATCTACAAAGATCTGGGTTGAAGTGATAAAGAACAAAAGTAACAAGCACTTATGGGAGGTGCATTCACATAACGGCAGAGTGCCTTTTAATCTATTGAGTTCACAATTAAGTCTAATGATGACTGTTTGAAAGGAGGAAATTGATTTGATTATTCAGCCAACCAATCAAAATCCACACATTTAGTCTTATATATATATATATATATATATATATATATATATATATATATATAT
>NC_056520.1:23934777-23939180 GCF_014905685.2 Nematolebias whitei
TATATATATATATATATATATATATATATATATATATATATATATATATATATATATAATTATTATTATTAGGCAATAGTGGTGTGTATATTGTAAAATTTGGTATTGAGCCGATACCAAAGTAAATTCAGGTCCAGTATCGCCGATAATGATACCGATACGTTACTTTTAAATAATTACGGTGAATTTAAATGACATTTAAGTGTTTTGTGATTTTTTACTTTGGATCATTCTTCCACATGATTTTTCATCTGCTTGTATACATTTGTTGTGTTACCACTGTCTTACAGCCTTTTTACAAATTAAACAGCTTGCCGTCGTTTCATTTTCGCCCTGAAAATATAGCCACACAGCGCTCCTCTTCCTCTCTGTCAGTTCTCTGCTCCGTCTCGGCGCTGCTTATGCGTGTATGCTGCTGCTGGGTCGGACTGCTTGCTTGCTTGTCTGGCGCTGGTGAGTCACGTGATGGTACAACATAAAAACACTGTGGGTAGGGGCGGAGCAAAGTTGCCTGCTCTGTGCTGTACCAGGAGCGGCACTTGCACAGACAGTCGGCTCGCATCTTTGATGAAACCGCAACAGTGCATACAGGAGAGAAACTGAAGCTAAAGTATTGATCTCATTACACTGGTGTTGATCAATAGCAATACCAATGGACAGACACTTCCAGTCCCCCCTTGTCCCAGGCTTAATTTGAGCCAGATCCTGCCGGAACAGGATCTGGGAACTCTCTTATTTTGACAGGGTGCATTCCGGTAACTTTCCTTGGATCCTGTAACTCTCAGGCTTACTAATTATAAAGTTATGAACAAATTTGACTGCTTTGAATGAATAAAACCTATATTGGATATGTAATCTGAAAATATTTACATAAACACTAATTTTAAATATAACAGCCATTTACGATATTCCTAATATCACATAAGAGCTGCTCCTTCAAGTAAGCATTTCCGCTTCTACCCTTAAAAAATCTCCGCCCCTAAAACAGTCATGGGTAACTTAATTAAAAACACTAAAATGTAATCGAACCGCACAAATTGCAAATCAGTTTTACATTTTAAGTGGGTCATTAAAAAATTGATTTATTATTTTTTTTAAATAAAATGTTTGATGGGTAATCACATTACGTAGCTATTTCACATATCAAAACAATGATAATTCTGACAATTAGACAGTGTTACCATAACAACGGTAACACTGTCAAATTGTCTAAATAATAGTGATCAAAATGTCGGAAAGCTGGTCCAATTTATTCATCCATCTATCCATCCATTTTCTTCTGCTTATCCGGGGTCGGGTTGCGGGGGTAGCAGCTTAAGTAGGGAGGCCCAGACTTCCCTCTCCCCAGCCACTTGGGCCAGCTCCTCCGGAGGAATCCCAAGGCGTTCCCAGGCCAGCTGAGAAACATAGTCCCTCCGGCGTGTCCTGGGTCTTCCCCTGGGTCTTCTCCCGGTGGTACACACCTTACCAGGGAGGCGTCCAGAAGGCATCTTAACCAAATGTTCGAGCCACCTCAACAGTCCAATTTACTTTCATTTAAAAAAAGTCTTCTCATTGTACAAGTAGACAATCGAGAATTGAAGCACATGAAGGCAATGGCAATGGAGCTAGTACTTGACACTGGGGTGGAGGTGGGGGGGTAGTATGCTTCAGAGACGCGGAGTGTGCTCTATACACACAAGGAGAGAGCTGTTGGTCATTAAAATACACCAGAATGTAAGAAATGGCATCTACTATATTCAAAATTTTCTGGGGGGAGGACTCTCAGACGACCGCCCTCACCCCCAGCTATTTGCGTTCTGGCGTCATTTGGTTTACAAATTAAGCACTGCCCTTTTCGCAATGAGGAACAATAAAAACATAATGACAGAACAGTCTCAACAACTGGTACAGTTACTGTACAGACTTACTTTATACTTGGTATTTCTCAAGTCAATTACCAGTACTGCAAATCAGGTTCTCAGCATTAAACTGGTTTTATTAACGGAATCCTCTCAAGCCCTACAAACTGGTGTTTCATGACTCCAGAAGGGTCTTGACCCCAACTCTGGGAACCAATGGTCTTGATGAAGCAGAAAAAGAAGGAAATAAAAATCTGACATAATTTGGAAACCATATTTGTTATAAAGACTGTTAATTCTCTTGTTTCTAAAGAAACTTGCGACTTGGTGTTTTTGAGTCTTCTTGCTTCTTCTTTTGTGTTTCAGGGGAATCGAGGGCGAACGGGCGTGGTGGTGGCTGCGTACATGCATTACAGCAACATATCTGCAAGGTATGATACATATTGTCTTCTGTGGACAGACCCAACACACTGATGTTCTGTGGGGGTTTTTTTCTCTTAGTAATTATACCAATAGTTCATCAGCTGAGCAGATTTCTGGTCGTCAGAAATGAAAAAGGGTTATTTAAGCTCTTTGATCTTCCAAATCTCCTTCTGACTGGGCTGCGTAAGAGTGGGAGCAGAAATTCATCAAAGTGAGGCCTTGAAGTTTGCTAAAAATTAAGCACGGATGTGGTGTTTTAGCTTTAACACTCTATCCTGGCCGGTTTATTATTTTGACTTGGCGAGAGAAAAAGTATAAAGTGTCATCATTCTTTAATGCAACCAGATGTTAAAGATGGAGGAGAAGCCAGGAGAGCTTCAAGCCGCTTTAAAAGTGATGAAGGTTTGGGGAGATTCATAAATTTGTGGGAGGGGGAAAGGCATTTATTACTGATATATTCTAACATTATCATGATCTGTTGGTCTTGTTGGACCCAAAGTGCAGACTGAAGTCGGGAAGCTCCAAGTACAAATAAATAATTTATTTAAAGAACAAAAACAAACGCTGATGTGGCAGCAAAACTTACACTTAGGAGACGAGAACAGAACATGGGAAAATCCATGGACAAGGGAACAATAACGAAATGCAGAATATATAGACACTAATGAGGGGATAAACACAAACATCTGGGGAAGGACAACAGGTAGCAGAGGGCAAAACACTGAGGAGGACAGGACAGATGACACGAGACACAAAACACACGCAGATCCTCTCAAAAGTTTTTTGGCATAGTTTGTGCTAACATTTAAATAACTGTGTCTCATACAGTGCTGACCAGGCATTGGATAGGTTTGCCATGAGGCGCTTTTATGAGGACAAAGCACTTCCTGTGGGTCAGCCGTCACAGATAAGGTAAACTATTCATTACCTCATTCCAAGTAAATATCAGATTCTATTCCAGACATACGTTAGTGAGTATTCTTGGGCTGTTACGAAAAGTATTTACAAATTTTACCATATGTAAGATATATAAAGGTACACCATATAACAGGGAAATTCAACTGGCAGCCCGCAAGCCATTTTCAGCCTGCAGGTGACTTCAGTCCAGCCCACGAATGATAGTTGTGTGCAATGCTGCAAAATTTGGTATCAATCTGATACCAAGTAAATAAAGGTTCAGTATTGCTCAAGTCAATTACCGGTTCTGCAAATACTTGGATTTAAGAAAGCAGAGTTTACCAACACCTGCACTGGACATTGCACCCCAAATCATGACTGACTGTGGATATTTCACACTGGACCTCAAGCAGTATGGGTTCTGTTCCTCACCCTTCTTCATTCAAACCCTTGGACCTTGATTTATGAATAAAAGGCACACTTTACTTTCATCGGAAAAAAGGACAGAGGAACCCGACAGTGGTAGCCCATCTCCCGGATACATCTGAATGTGGTGGTTTGTAAAGCTGTGACTCCCGCCTCATTCCACTCTTTCTGGATCTCTGCCAGATTCTGGAATCTTCTCTGTTTGATAATCTGCTGAAGTCCCGGTCTTCTCTTTTGCTGGTGCATCTTCTCCTGCCACATTTTGCCCTTTCACTAGACTTTCCATTGATATGCTTGGACACAGCACTCTGTGAACAGCCAGCCGCCTTAGCTATGAACTTTTGTGGCTTACCCATCCTATGGAGGGTATCAATGATGGTCTTCTGGACAGTTATGTCTGGAGTCTTCCCCATATTGAACCGAACTGAGACCATTGAACCATACTCAAGCAATTCAATGACACCTGGGGAAACCTGTGCAGGTGCTTTGAGTTTAGTAGATGATTAGTGTGTCACACTCAGTTTAAAACATTCATGACCTGCAAAATTTGGGCTAATATCTCTACAGTATTCTACATTGTATTTTTTTTTTAATCCTGTGTTCGTGGGTTTCATGAGCTGGAAGCCTAAATTATGTAAAAATAAACAAATAAATACTTGAAATCATTGAAATTGTGGGCCCTGAATCTATCTTCTATTAAAGATTAACTTTTTGAATGTAATTATGGAAGTTAAACAACTTTTCCATGATATTCAAATTTTTTGGAAAGGGTCTGTATGTATATATATATATATATATATATATATATATATATAT
>NC_056520.1:23939280-23940391 GCF_014905685.2 Nematolebias whitei
TCTGTACCTTGAAGCCCTGCGATAAGTGAAAAACTGTGAAGTAGGAAAAGTAGTACAAGTACCATAAGTAAGTACCAGTATTAGTTAATTTTAGTATATATATATATATAAAACTTATCTCTATTCATTGGCCTTCAACCCAACTGAGTCTTGATTTTACTTTATTTTATTGGTGTTGATTTTATCTGTTTAACTTGTTGTTTTATTGTGTTTTAAATTGAGTTGTGTGCTTGGGTTTGTAGTTCTGTTTTTATGCTGTCTTTTATCTTGTTTTTAACTGATGTTTCAGCACTTTGTTTCAGCTATGGCTGTGTTAAAGTGATTTATAAATAAAGTTGATGATGATGATGATATAATTATCTACCACTTACTACTTGTACTACTATTCCTACTTTGCAATTTTTTCCGCTTATTGCAGGGCTTCAGGGTACAGATCCCCCGCAATAGGCAAGGGATTACTGTATAATACAGTATAATAAACAGCAGCCTGAACATGAGTCTGTTGTGAGCACATGAGTATGAATACAGCAGCTTGGGTAAGAAATCAGCAGTATGGATAATCGATAAACTTAATATGAATGTCTGTAAAATTGACTGGTTCATAGACATTTTTGTGTTTTCTAAGATTCGTATAGATGTGGCGGACATTTTGAATTGTTGACTCCAAAAGTTATTCATTTGTAGATGAACCAATGACTACTTTCTGGGAGTTTCAATTAAATCTGTGAAAACTGGTTCATGAAATATGTTGCTAAATGGTCAACAAACAGACATAGGTACCTTCACCTTGGTGGGCAAAATGTAAAACCTCTAAACAGATGTTCAACGTGGTTTTTTTTCTTTGTGTGTGTGTGTGTGTGTGTGTGTCAATAAGTTAATTTTTTTCAAAGATTGTATGTTTTATTTTATATTCTTACTTGGTTTTGATCACGTTTATTTATTTCTTTATTTATTTATTTATTTATTTTGTAACCTGTGCTACTGACTTCTTGGCTAGGCCACCTTCGTAAAAAAGATAGCAATTTAAATGCTTTTTAAAAAATTTATCTGGTTATATAAAATATACAGAAGAGGATTAGAGCCATGGTGCAATATTTTTTCCCTTAATTCT
>NC_056520.1:23940491-23948701 GCF_014905685.2 Nematolebias whitei
TCTGTCAAAATAGATATTTTAGGTGTTGAGGTGACCTTTTGAGTGTATCTGAGATTAATATAAGTACTAACCAACAACACGAGATACTTATGTAAACTCAGAGTTTGTTTTCTATTTTCTCTTGACTCATGTTTAATGATGATACCATTTTTAACCAAAGGTTAAAGGTGACCATATCTCGTCTCCCGTGGAAAAAACAAAACAAAACAAAACATTGATTATGTCAGAAAAGGGAAATCTTCTGGAGTGCATGAGGTATGTTCTCATCTTGCAAAGCAAATCCAGGTTGTGGTAAGAGAGAAAACACATGTTTGACCAGTTGCTCCCCTCTCTGACTCCACTGCCACAAATCACCGCTCGTCATGAAAAACTGGTGTGAACTGTCTAGTTCCCATGGGAGCAACTTTCCCATGACTTTGGCTGACCAAGCTTACATTTCAAACATGAAACTATTGCTAAATAACTCTCTCCAGAACAACCTCTAGACATCCCCAAAACAAACTGTAAAAGTGACAAACTAACTTCATGTGTAAGAACACCAAAAGTGCAAAGTGAACATCTTACCTGCACATTGGTGCTATGTTTTCTCACACTCCTGCTTCTCCCTTCTGCCTCTGCATTCTCGCTGCCTTCACACCCCCTCTAAGCAAGGCAAGGGAGGGAAATGCAGACACTTTCCTCATCCTCCTCCCCCTTCTTTCTCCCAAACAACAGCAGTAATCCCAAACGCGTGCCAGAAAGCGCTACTGTGTATGTGCATGCACGTCTGCACAACTTCAGAACCCATCCAGGATGCACTTTTTATACTGCTGGCGCTGGTTTCCCCTCCCCAACCCCTCCACCACCCCAACCAGTCAACTGCCAAGAAAATTTTGAAACACGCTATATAAGGCCAAGAAAGTGGCCAGGGGCTCTTTAAGGTTCCTGTACCCAAATTAAGCGAGCAAAAGGCATTCAGGGGGCAGCAACTGTTGTCCTTTACTGTTTTTCGCCTCACTTTTTATTTCTTCTCATAGCCCTCATGGATGTTGCTGAAACATAAGATTAAAAATAAAAAAGTTGTTGGACTTGTTTTGTTACTGGAGAAAATGAAAACTACAGCAATTCAAATTTATTGTGTTGGGGAAAACTCTCACACTAAAATGTTAGCTCAAGATTGTATTGTATTGTATGATATTATTGTATTGTATTGCATAATATTATTATATTGTATGATATTATTGTATTGTATGATATTATTGTATTGTATTTTATAATATTATTGTATTGTATTGTATGATATTATTGTATTGTATTTTATAATATTATTGTATTGTATGATATTATTGTATTGTATTGTACTTTGTATTATATTATTATATTGTATTGTATGATATTATTGTATTGTATGATATTATTATATTGTATGCTATTATTTTATTGTATTGTATGATATTATTGTATTGCATGATATTTTATTGTATGATATTATTGTATTGTATGATATTATTGTATTGTATGATATTATTGTCTTGTACTGTATGATATTATTATATTGTATTGTATGATATTATTGTAGGGGCAGCACGGTGGCGCAACTGGTAGAGCTGCTGCCTCTCAGCAAGCAGGTCCCTGGTTCAAACCCCGGTCCAGGGGCCTTTCTGGGTGGAGTTTGCATGTTCTCTCCGTGCATGCGTGGGTTTTCTCCGGGTACTCCGGTTTCCTCCCACAGTCCAAAAACATGCATGTTAGGCTGACTGGTAACTCTAAATTGTCCCTAGGTGTGAGTGAGACAGTGAATGGTTGTTTGTCTCGTTTGTCTCTGTGTGGCCCTGTGATGGACTTGCGACCCGTCCAGGGTGTACCCCGCCCCTCGCACAGTGATTGCTGGACATGGGCACCAGCGACCCCCGTGACCCAAAATGGAATAAGCGGGTAAAGAAAATGGATGGATGGATGATATTATTGTATTGTATGATATTATTATATTGTATTGTATGATATTATTGTATTTATTGTAATTACATACAGTTGTATTGTAATTATTGATGTAGAATGTGGCAGCTATCTTCAATAGGTTGACTCCAAATCTCGGATGTAAATACACTGATAACTTTCTGTAAGTTGTTTTTTTTTTTTTTCAAAATCATTCTGGTGGTTCATTCAACAACAAAAACACAAACAATATGGGCCAAAACATTATCGTCACCTGCCTTCGGCAGCAGGCGATAATGATGGGTTCTCCAGATGTTCTAGCTCTAGATGATGCATTTCTGCATCGATGTTAACTGCTGCCTTATCAGATTTATGCAAAATTTCTTTCATTAAATAAAGCAAATGAAATACATAGAATGATCATTCATATATAATAAAAACACAACTAAATATCAGGTGTCTTGAAACTTTCCGAATAAATTCACTCATTTATTTCAGAATTTACTGTTCCTCAATGTGGTAGTTCCCTTCTTCAAAAAGAGGGACCGGAGGGTGTGCTCCAATTACAGGGGCATCACTCTCCTTAGCCTCCCTGGTAAGGTCTATTCAGCTGAACTGGAGAAGCGAGTCCAATCAATGGTCGAACCTCAGATCCAGGAGGAACAATATGGGTTTCGTCCTGGCCGTGGAACACTGGACCAGCTCTTTACCCTCACTAGAGCCCTCGAGGGGTCATTGGAGTTTGTCCATCTAGTCTACATGTGTTTTGTTGACTTGGAGAAGGCATTCGATTGTGTTCCTCCTGGTACACTGTGGGTGTGTTCCATGAGTATGGGATTGGAGGTCCATTGTTACAGGTTGTTGGTCAGTCCCTATACAAGCGGTGCGAGAGGTTGGTTCACATTGCCAGTAGTAAGTCGGATCCCTTCAGGGTGGGAATTGGACTTCACCATGGCTGCCCGTTGTCACCAACTCTGTTCATAACTTTTATGGACAGAATTTCTCGGTGAATGGTTTCCGGTTCAATGGCCTCAAGATTCTTTCTCTGTTCTTTGCAGATGATATAGTCCTGGTTCACAGCAGAGTGTGAAGCGGCTGGGATGAGAATCAACACCTCCAAATCTGAGGCCATGGTCCTCAACCGGAAAAGGGTGGATCAATCTCTTCAGGTTGAGGTTCTGCCTCAAGTGGAGGAGTTCAAATATCTCAGGGTTTTGTTCACGAGTGAGGGAAGAATGGAGTGGGAGATTGACAGACGGATTGGTGTGGCATCTTCAGTATTACGGACTCTGTGCTGGTCCGTTGTGGTGAAGAAGAAGCTGAGCTGTAAGGCAAAGCTCTCTGTTTACCGGTCAGTTTACATTCCTACCCTCACCTATGGTCACGAGCTCTGGGTAGTGACTGAAAGAATGAGATCACAGATACAGACGGTTGAAATGAGTTTCCTCCACAGGGTAGCTAGACTCTCCCTTAGAGATAGGGTGAGGAGTTCAGTTATCAGGGAGAGACTCAGAGTAGAACCGCTGCTCCTCCACATTGAGAGGAGCCAGTTGAGGTGGTTTGGGCATCTGGTAAGGATGCTCCCTGGACACCTCCCTAGGGAGGTGCTTTGGGCATGTCCGACTGGGAGGAGACCCCGGGGAAGACCCAGGACACGCTGGAGAGACTATGTCTCTCGGTTGGTATGGGAACGCTTTGGAGTCCTCCCAGAAGAGTTAGAAGTGGTGTCTGTGGAAAGAGATTTCTGGGCCTTCTGCTCCAGCTGCTGCCCCCGTGGCATTACCTGACTCAGAACAAGAAAAAGATGATGGATGAATGGATTGTTCTTCAATTCATTCTTGGAATCCAGAATGTTACAATTCAATGTTCTTCATGATTCTTCAAATATTCTGAAGCCAAGTTTAAACTATGACATTACCACCACTGGGTTTTACAGAGAATAAGGTTCTGTTACTGGAAGCCAGTAGTTTCCCGTTTTAAAACTTAATGATTTACACAAAATCCTCCTTTTCTGAACACTCTTAGCTTGTTCATGTGATGTTTAGGAAACTGTAGAAAGGTAGCAATGCTCTTCATTTGCAATCCTCATGAATTAAAATTCCATCCATCCATCCATCCATTTTCTTCCGCTTATCCGGGGTCGGGTCGCGGGGGTAGCAGCCTAAGTAGGGAGGCCCAGACTTCCCTCTCCCCAGCCACTTGGGCCAGCTCTTCCGGGGGAATCCCGAGGCGTTCCCAGGCCAGCCGAGAAACGTAGTCCCTCCAGCGTGTCCTGGGTCTTCCCCTGGGCCTCCTTCCGGTGGGACGTGTCCGGAACACCTCACCAGGGAGGCGTCCAGAAGGCATCCTAAACAGATGCCCAAGCCACCTCAACTGGCTCCTCTCGATGTGGAGAAGCAGCGGCTCTACTCCGAGTCCCTCCCGGATGATCGAGCTTCTCACCCTGTCTCTAAGGGAGAGCCCAGACACCCTGCGGAGAAAACTCATTTCGGCCGCTTGTATCCGAGATCTCATTCTTTCGGTCACAACCCAAAGCTCGTGACCATAGATGAGGGTGGGAACGTAGATCGATCGGTAAATTGAGAGCTTCGCCTTTTGACTCAGCTCTCTCTTCACCACGACAGACCTGTACAGCGCCCGCTTCACTGCAGACGCTGCACCTATCCGCCTATCGATCTCACGCTCCATTTTTCCCTCATTCGTGAACAAGACCCCAAGATACTTGAACTCCTCCACTTGGGGTAGGACCTCCTCCCTGACCCAGAGAGGGCACTCTACCCTTTTCCGGCTCAAGACCATGGCCTCGGATTTGGAGGAACTGATCTTCATCCCGGCCGCATCGCATTCGGCTGTGAACCGCTCCAGCGAAAGCTGTAGATCACGATCTGATGAAGCCAATAAGACCACATCATCTGCAAAAAGCAGAGACGCAATTCTGAGGCCACCAAAACGGATCCCCTCAACACCTTGGCTGCGCCTAGAAATTCTGTCCATAAAAGTTATGAATAGAATCGGTGACAAAGGGCAACCTTGGCGGAGTCCAACTCTCACCGGGAACAAGCCCGACTTACTGCCGGCGATGCGGACCAGGCTCTGACACCGGTCATACAGGGACCTAACAGCCCGTATCAAAGGGCCTGGTACCCCATACTCCCAGAGTACCCCCCACAGGGCCCCCCGAGGGACGCGGTCGAAAGCCTTCTCCAAGTCCACAAAGCACATGTAGACTGGTTGGGCAAACTCCCACGCACCCTCCAGGACCCTGCTGAGAGTGTAGAGCTGGTCCAGTGTTCCACGGCCAGGACGAAAACCGCACTGTTCCTCCTGAATCCGAGGTTCGACTATCCGACGGACCCTCCTCTCCAGAACCCCCGAATAGACCTTACCAGGGAGGCTTAAGAGCGTGATTCCCCTGTAGTTGGAACACACTCTACGGTCCCCCTTTTTGAATAGGGGGACCACCACCCCGGTCTGCCAATCCAGGGGAACTTCCCCCGATGTCCACGCAACATTGCAGAGTCGCGTAAGCCAACACAACCCTACAACATCCAGAGCCTTAAGGAACTCTGGGCGGATCTCATCCACCCCCGGGGCCCTGCCACCGAGGAGCTTTTTAACCACCTCGGTGACCTCAGCACCAGAGATTGGAGGGCCCGACCCAGAGTCCCCAGGCTCCGCTTCCTCAGTGGAAGACGTGCCGGTGGGATTGAGGAGGTCTTCAAAGTATTCCGCCCACCGACCCACAACATCCCGAGTTGAGGTCAGCAGCAAACCACCCCCACTATAAACAGTGTTGGTGGCATACCGCTTCCCCCCCCTGAGACGCCGGATGGTGGACCAGAAACGTCTCGAAGCTGTGCGGAAGTCGTTCTCCATGGCCTCTCCGAACTCCTCCCATGCCCGAGTTTTTGCCTCAGCAACCACCCGAGCCGCATGTCGCTTGGACTGCCGGTACCCATCAGCTGCTTCCAGGGTCCCACAGGCCAAAAAGGCCCGATAGGACTCCTTCTTCAGCCTGACAGCATCCCTCACCGACGGTGTCCACCATCGGGTTCGAGGGTTGCCGCCCCGACAGGCACCGACAACCTTGCGGCCGCAGCTCTGGTAAGCCGCCTCGACAATAGAGGCACGAAACATGGTCCACTCAGACTCAATGTCCCCCACCTCCCTTGGAACATGTTCAAAGTTCTCCCAGAGGTGGGAGTTGAAACTCCGTCTCACAGGAGACTCTGCCAGACGTTCCCAGCAAACCCTCACAATACGTTTGGGCCTACCAGGTCTGACCGGCATCCTCCCCCACCATCGGAGCCAACTCACCACCAGGTAGTGATCAGTTGACAGCTCCGCCCCTCTCTTCACCCGAGTGTCCAAGACATGTGGCCGCAGATCAGATGAGACGATGACAAAGTCGATCATTGAACTGCGGCCTAGGGTGTCCTGGTGCCAAGAGCACATATGGACACCCTTATGCCTGAACAAGGTGTTCGTTATTGACAATCCATGACGAGCACAGAAGTCCAACAACAGAACACCACTCTGGTTCAGATCAGGGGGGCCATTCCTCCCAACCACACCCCTCCAGGTCTCACTGTCATTGCCCACATGAGCATTGAAGTCCCCCAGCAGAACAAGGGAGTCCCCAGTAGGTGCACTTTCCAGTACCCCCTCTAAGGACTCCAGAAAGGGTGGATAATCTGAACTGCCGTTTGGTGCATAAGCACAAACGACAGTCAGAACCCGTCCCCCCACACGTAGGCGGAGAGAGGCCACCCTCTCATTCACGGGGGTGAACCCCAATACACAGGCACCAAGTTGGGGGGCAATTAGTACGCCCACGCCTGCTCGGCGCCTCTCACCAGGGGCAACTCCAGAGTGGAAGAGTGTCCAGCCCCTCTCAAGGAAACTGGTTCCAGAGCCCGAGCCATGCGTAGAGGTGAGTCCGACTATTTCTAGCCGGAACCTCTCAGCCTCACACACCAGCTCAGGCTCCTTCCCCACCAGTGAGGTGACATTCCACGTCCCAATAGCCAGCTTCTGTAGCCGAGGATCAGACCGCCAGGGTCCCCGCCCTCGGCCACCACCCATCCCACATTGCACCCGACCCCTTTGGCCCCTCCCACAGGTGGTGAGCCCATGGGAAGGGGGACCCACGTCTCCTCTTCGGGCTGTGCCCGGCCGAGCTCCATGGGTAAAAGCCCGGCCACCAGGCGCTCGCCCACGTGCCCCACCTCCAGGCCTGGCTCCAGAGTGGGGCCCCGGTGACCCACGTCCGGGCAAGGGAACACTAGGTCCATTTGTGTTTTTCATCATAGGGGTGTGTTTGGGCTGCACTTTGTCTGGTCCCTCACCTAGGAATTAAAATTCAATAAATAATAATAATAATAAAGGAGAGACAGACTGGATCAAAAGTCAAACTCAAAGTGTTAGAAACTCGAAGCAAAATATTTAGCTGCCCATGGGTTTTTGAGCTCTCTGGGTGAACTTAGCTCCTGAACTCCAGATGATGACTGAGGTAAATTAGGTCATCAGTCATCAGCCAGCACCCGGTTATTAGACTGTTCATACCATTTGTCTGTCAACACTATTTCCCAACTACTGTGCTGCATCTATAGCACTGAAGGGTGTTGCTATGGAAACCTGCTGCGATAGCTCTTTGAAGTCCCATGCTTGCACCAGGGCAACAGAGACTCTTCTGTGTAGGACCACTGAGAACGAGGAGGCTTGGCAAACAGGAGTGCGTGCATGTGTGTGTCTCGTCACTGTTGTACCTTTATGGCTTTTATGCTCAACTGGGCACCTTCCTTTCCATGCCAACATTCCTGAACCCTCCTCATTCCTGTGTAAGTCTTAGTATCATTTTGAAATCTAAACAAAATGAGAACATGAAAGGAAAAAAAAACAAATTCCAAGCATCAGCACTCAAAAAATGTTGTGAACGTTTGGTATGGGCTATATTTCTGCAAGGAATTTTTAAGTCAGATGTTGCAGAATGACCTATGCTTTGTCAATGCACATGTTATTTAAAAGATATAAAACAATCTTTAAGCCACTGAGGAGTAAATGATAGCCAATAGTGTCACCTACCACTTTTCATGCAAGACTTTTAGAACAAGATAATATTATATTGTTAATATCCTGATGCATGCTCAATAATCCAGGCGGAAAAATCTAAAAAAGTTAAATCTGGTCCTCTGGACATTCAAAAAAACATAACAAAGCAAAACAACAAAAAAAATTTAGAAACGTTTCGTCTCTCATCCAAGAGACTTCCTCAGACTGAGGAAGTCTCTTGGATG
>NC_056520.1:23948801-23955669 GCF_014905685.2 Nematolebias whitei
ATATATATATATATATATATATATATATATATGGTGAGTGCTGTTTGAATGGGTAAATGAGGGCACAGATTGTATTGTACAGCTCTTCGAGTATCTTGATTAGACAGAAAGGCACTATATAAGTACAGTCCATTTACCATTTACTGCTAAGCACAGCCAACAGTCACATTTCTGCCTTGCTTTCTCTCTAGCCTGTTTAGCTTGCTAACTGGCCAATGTAGAGAGAGAGAGCTGAGAGATGGATTTAGCTCAGGGGTGCTCTCTTACATTTTATAATATCTGGACTAGTTCAAGTACATGATATTATACTTAATTTAAATGGATTCTTTCATTTTTCTGGACTAAGTGATCTTGTGCTTAGAAGTACTGTGTTGGAGATGGTCTAAAAACCAGTGACATGAGACGTTAATTTTCTTTGACCCATCAAAATGAATGTGGTCATTTATTAACAGAATCAAAATTTAACATCAAACATTGTACACTTGATTATTCTGATTGAACGCAATAACACAGCTTAATTAATGAGCTTTACAATGAGAAATCATACGGCCATGATTTCTCACTTGCAACTGAAATACAACAGACATTTCTGAAGATATCTTAAATTAATTACTGGCAAGGTAGAAGAGTTGGAGTAAAGTTTAAGGAGGGAAAGTGGATACTTAGGGTTAACTAAGATAATAAAGAAAAGATGGGGAGTTATCTTGTTTGAAACCAGATAGCACGTTTCCCAGTGATTTCGGCTAGATGTACCCGAGCGTCGACCCTTTACCTTGGTGGGGTTTCAGAGAGGTCTTCTCCTGGCGTCCAGCAAGGCTGAGTCGTTTTATCTCCAGGAATTTATCTGCTTCTCATCAACTTGGGACCACGAGGCTGACTGGCCCAGCTTCCAAAATAAACTTCCCCGAAAGATAGGATTAAGTTAAGTGGAATTTCAGCAAACATGCTGAACTCCTCCTCAGCAGAACTCTCTGTTCTCCATGGAACTTCTGTTCATCCTCCAGAACTTCGGATCACTTCTGCTCTCAGAACTCTGGATCATCTCCCAGAACTGACTGGAACTAGGTAGTGTCGACATTTAAAGAGTTCTGTTTCCGGTCCCATTTGGGAAGTCCTGATTGGTTGAAAGAACCAACAGGGGTGTGGTTTTAGTGACGTAAGAGGGTTACTACAAGTCAGAAAAACAGTGAAATGTTTAGGAACAGACAGAGAAATGTTTAGGAGCAGGCAGAGAAATGTTTTGGCGAAGTGGGAGGACGCAGGTGCCAGCTTCTCTTGTTTCTGTCTGAGAGGTTTAAAAACATGACAGTTCGTTCCAATAAACTTGTTTGCGACTGTCTCCGACTTTTGACCGACATCACTACTTCTCATTTCAGACAGAAGATCAAAATGCATAATTACTCTGTAACAGACATTTAAAATGATTTCTACTTTGAATGAGGATTAAAAAAATAATTAATACTGTTTCACAGTTGATTTAAAATGAGTAGTTCACTTCAACATTTAAAATGGTTTGAACTAAACACACTTTTGATTATCAAGACATTTGTGAAAATAGTAATGACAATATAAAAAGAGAGTGTTCTTTCAATTGATTAGTGCAGGACACACTTAGAAAGTCTCTGGATGAGCTTAATTTGTATTTCTGGATTCAAATCAATGAAATAACAGTTCCTGTCCCATGAAGGTCCTCAGGGTCAGGTTTTGACCTGAGGCTTAGTTCACTACACCAAGTTCACTCTTCTCCCTTTAGCCTGGCTAACGAGGGAAAGCATAAGGACAGCAGAGCAAACTTTCAGCCTGTTTAGATTGCTAGTTGGAAAACTATTCTCTCTCTATCACTAACATGGCTCCAGACAAGAACAAGAAGAGAAGAAGGTCAGAGCCACTAGCAAAACTAGCAAGGGGGGAAGCCCTGGTTCATGTCCATGTCCGAGAGCTTGTGGATTTTTACTCTCGGAGTCGGACACCCACAACACTTGTCCAGTGTGTCTCAGCAAATTACATGCTAAGGCTACACTTGCTAACCTGGAGTCATATGTGCATTGTAGCTGACTCCGCAAGTCAACCCTGGAAAGACAAGTGGGATTCCTGACAAATATGCTAGGAAATTTAACTACAGCGAGGGACTCACTGCTGTTTGAGACTTTCGAACCAACCGCAGAGTTGGAGTCAGACGAGATGGAGGACAGTGCTGTGGCATTATTCTGGGGAGAACAGAAGGACGAGCTCCTTCCCACAGGTGATGTGGAGAAGAACCTTGTCAAGTTCGACATGCAGATTATGCTGCTGGTAGATGACAAGATCTTTTTGAAGGCCTCGGGTGACCTCTCTGAGGATGAGGCTGATGCTGTTGAGGAAAGAGAGGAGTTGTCGCAAGAGATTGTGGCTACACCTGTCAAAGTTGATGGATCCATTCCAGCCCTGTTCAAGCTGTGCCACAGAGCAGCTAAGTGTCTCAGTGTGCCGTGGCCCCCTCCTCCACCTCAATAACTTCTAATGAGACTTGTGGGTAATTTTCTCCCAAAACAACAGACCTCGGTGAGACACAATCTACCTGTTTTTCCAGATATTTTAATGGAAATGACACGGTCTTGGACATCCTCTAAGGCAGGGGTGTCAAACTCACTTACAAAAGGGGGCCAACATTAAAACCTTTTTCAAACTAAGAGCCAACTTCAGAATCTACATTAACTCAAATCAGATACCCAACATCTTTTCTTGGACGTAGATTCCTCAACAAGAGTTTGATTGGTCTCATTTGATGTTCTCTGTTGTGATTTTGACATCATAATCAAAGATTATTGAAAAAATTCAAGAGATAGAAGTATTTACGTTTCACATATCATCTTAGGGGCCAGATAAGATGTCACCGAGGGCCACATTTGACTCCCGGGCCTTGAATTTGGCATGTATGCTCTAAGGCCCCATTATCTTTGCCTTTTTTCCAATTTTTGGATTTGGAGAACACGAAACCAATGGGTTTGTTACACATTCCACCCATGGATTAATCTCTGGTGGCCTATTTGGCAACCAAGCTGAATGCATCAGCCAGCAAACCTACTCTCCCAGAAAGCAGTGTCGGTTCTCAGCGGCACAGCTGGAGAAAATCTACCGCACCGTGGGTCTCACCGTGCATCCTCAATATGGCTTCGATGCTGCAGGCGTATCAGGATGAAAAGCTCTAGGAGGTGCAGGAGGCACTGCAGACTAGAGAAAATGTCACCAGACCACTGGACGATGTCCTCAGGATAGCTCATTTTATCCGTCAGTTGTCTGGCACCGCAGCTATCGGTCTTGGATAAAGCAAGACAGAAGAGTTCTATTTCGTATAGGCTTCGCCCTTTAAGAGCTGTTGCTAGTGGGTTTATGCCGTCATGCAAAGCATCACTTTGAAAAAATTAGTCCACGCCCACCTGTTGTGTGGGCCCCACCCTGTCCGTATAAATTACGTTAAGAGCGGGTAATCGGCTCCCATTTTTCTTCAACAAGCTAATAGCACTGTCAGAAGAATGAAGAAGGGAAGTTGTCCAGCTTGACCGGCACAACCTTTGTTAAGGCTGCCTGGGGTCCCGCCACACCAACCTCCTGCCATCTCGGTGAGTTCTCCTCCCCGAGGAGAAGCAGACGAGCAGCCTTGTTTCAAGGTAAGCGCCGAGGAATATTTCTCAGTGGCGGGTCGCTACACGCTGGACGACGCCATCAACGCTTTTTTCTTTAACGCCGACTCTCGGAGCGAATCGGATGGTTCCTCCGGGACAGGCGACGTCAGCAGCAGCCCCCACTGCTCATTCTTCTCTTCTACGTCCTACTGGAACGAGGCTGCAGTCGGACCTGGTAGACTGAGAGATCCGGTTTCCACATTTGCGCCCATCACCAGAGTGGAGGGAAATTCCCTTGGTGCCCCCCTGGAGCCAAGCATGGCGGAGGCTCTCGGAGCAAAGATGTCCAGGTTGGACCAGCGTCCTGCGCCTCCGGGGAGGCATGACCAGACAGTGACGTTGCTCTCCAACCGAGCTCACCAGTATGCGTTCCAGGTGGCCGCAGTGAACAATAACGTTGTGCCGCTGACATACAGCATCTCAGAGGCCGGAGGGACAGACCTGCCTAAGGAGACGAAGAGCTCCCTCTGCAGGCATCTGACGTCACCCTCAACCTGTGTGCCTTGTCTGCTGTCTGCCTGTCTCGCATCGCAGCCTGGATGACAATGGTTCCGAGATCCACCAGGCTTGTCATTCCCCCTCCCTGTCGGAGAAGCTGCAGATGGACTCGCTAGAAGGCCCCATCATGACGGACGCGCTGTTCAGAGCCAATTTTCAAGGCCATGCTCGAGAAATCGAAAAATGGTAAATGGACTGTACTTATATATCGCCTTTCTGTCTTATTTCAAGACACTCAAAGCGCTTTACACTACAATCTGTGTCCTCATTTATTCATTCATACAGCACTCTACTAGATCTCTACAAAGCTAATTGAACAAATCATTCTAAAGAGACTAATCAGTGCTTTAGATCACATTCATACACTGATGGGACACACATCAGAGGCTATGAGGGGTTCAGTGTCTTGCCCAGGGACACTTCGACATGTGACTGCTGGTGGATTCGAACCCCCAACTCTCGCATTTGAGGACGACTGCTCTAACCACTCAGCCACCCAAAAAAAAGCCGGAAGAGGTGTCAGAGTTTGTGCACCATCTGATCAAGCCGCACCCCTTCTCTCGCGCCCCCCCCTACCCACCCACAGGAGAGAGTGCCATGGCTGAGACAGCAGAGATGTACCACAGCTCCAACAGCGTCTTCTCACTCCGCCACCAGCCCCTCCCATCAGATTACAGCCCTCCTCATCCCGACAAGCCGCAGGGCTCATGGGGGAGAACATATAAAAATGATTCATTGCGGAGGATGTGCGTGTGCATAATGATTGTTTGAGTTTTTGGAAGAAAACGTAAACATCATTCAGGAATTAAAGCGTCTGATTTTAGCCTGACTGTCAGTTCGTATAATCTCACAGCGGCTTTTTTCTCACACATCGCCGGTGTCCTCCAAACAGGGTGTAAATCACCGCAGCCAGAGAAAACACACAAAATGCGCACATGAGTGACACAGCAGCCAAAGTGAATGTTTTCAACAGACCGAGTCCAGTGGGAAACCTCACTCTCAGCCCAAGCTGTGCACTGCCTCCTCAGCGCACGCCAGCTCACATCAGCACGGATGTGAGCCCGCAGCCTGAGCGCAGCACAGAAGCGCAGCGCCCCTGCGGCATCGGCAGCCCTCACCTACATGGTTCTGCATGCCTGGGGGCGTGCGCACCTTCCCTCGGTGCAGGCCAGTCCACATCAGCACGGATGTGAGTCCATAGCCTGAGTGCGGCACAGTAGCGCCGCGCCCCCGCGGCAACAGCAGCCTTCACCCACGGTTCCGCATGCTCAGGGGCGTGCGCATTTTCCCTCAGCGCACACCAGCTCACATCAGCACAGATGTGAGCCCACAGCCTGTGCGCGGCACAGTGGCAGCCCTAAACCTACATGGTTCCTCATGCTCGGGGGCGCGCGCACCTTCCCTCAGTGCACGCCAGCTCACATCAGCACAGATGTGAGCCTGCAGCCTGAGTGTGACACACATGACGGCGGTGATTGGCATCCGTAAATAACGTGACGCAGCATAAATGCATGCCCGCTTCCTGAGCGTTACACGGAGTGGCAGCGAGCGTGCGCTCCAGACAGATGGATGAACCGTTCTATCAGCAGGGGATTCACGCTGCAGTACAACTCAAAACCCCCCATTTGGAGGAACTTTAGAGACGTTTCCATCATCTCCAGAACAGATCTCATCCCCCCACACAGAAGTTCAATAAATTCTGATAAAAAATGTCATTTCCAGGGTCCCAGAAGGAGAGGAAAACGTTGGTTACGTACTGTAACCCCAGATTCTATGAGTATAAGCGTAGCCCTTTAAGGCCTTCGCTTTAGTGGGTTTATCCCGTTATGCAGAGCATAAGCACTGAAAAAAAAATAGTCCACGCCCACCTACTGTGTGGGCCCCACCCGGTCCGTATAAATTACGTTAAGAGCGGGAAATCGGCTCCCAAAATAGCTTTTTTCTTCAGCCATTTAGGAGCCAGTGAGGCCCGACGCTTAAAGGGCTACGCTTATACTCATAGAATCTGGGGTTACAGTACGTAACCAACGTTCTATGTCGTATAAGCTTCGCCCTTTAAGGCCTTCGCTTTAGTGGGTAAAGGGCGAAGCCGATGTGGTCCTCGCCTCACTGGGTCCATTCGAACACAGTAAGAAGCAGAAGCTTGCCCAAAAAACGTCTTGTCACTCAGCTCCCCGTGTGCATAACTACGCATCGCGTAATTATGTGCCATGTACAGACGCATGTAGAGTAACTATGCGTTCTGACAAAGCATGAATGTCCCGGAAAACTTTCAACGGGAAGAAGAAGTTGAAAAGAGGGGGGGGGGGATGGGGCTTGAACCAACTGGTTCATGGCTGAACAGTATAAACAGATTAATGTCCATGAATTGATTATTGATCAAATGAACTGATTGGTAACAATAGTCATGAACTGATTAGTGACAATAGAACCAAAATCACAGACACGACTTGTGACTGATAACAACATCTCACACTGTAATGCATGCAGACAGAAGTGAGCTTAAACAGAGTTCCATGAGAACAACAATATTCATTCTGTTAGAGCACTAAGGACAGAATGTGTCATGGAACGAGCCGTTACATCACGTAGGTAAAAGCGAATAAATGAGCAGGGTGTTGACCATGCAGCCGCAGTGCAAATGTCCTGCATTGACATACCATTATGCAGAGCAGTCGAAGATGCGATACCCCTGGTCGAGTGTGCGT
>NC_056520.1:23955769-23957233 GCF_014905685.2 Nematolebias whitei
TTTGGTTCAAACAATGTCTACATGTTGAAGTGAACTAATCATTTTTATTTACTTAAACAGTAGTAATGATTTTTATTCCTCAATTCAAAGTGAAATCAAGTTAGAGTACATTACAGAGTAATGATTCAATTTCTTGATCGTCTGCTTTGAAAGTGAGCAAATTTGTAAGTGTGTTAAAGTTAAAGCTTCGGTCAACTAAGAAGTTTACTGAAAAGAAATGTCATGTTTAACTTTTACAGCAAGATATTTGGTGAGCGACGCCACGAAGTCTGGTTTTCTCCAACAATCTTTCTGTCTGTTCTTAAACAATCTTAATCTCTATCCTTGACTTTCCATAACACCTTACATCACAAACCACACCTCTGTTCTGGTCCATCCACCAATCAGAGGCTCTCAAATGAACCGGAAGTATAGCCCATTTAAATGTGGCAACTTCCCAGTTCAACAGCAGAGTTCAAGAGTTTTGGAATCCAGAATGCAGAGAGTTTGGGAGTTCGTGAATGCAAACGCAGGCATTCATGGATGCTGCTAAACCAAACAAGCTGAACCAGAGACGATTTTGGGAATTATAACTTCTGTTTGGATAACCTCGCACGGCTCTCTAGGTATTTGGCTGTTCTCACTGAGACGCTGAACAGTGGTTGGAAGTGAGACTCCACGCCGGAACTGATCTATCTTCAGAAAAGGTAAAAGTCGACCTTCACCAAAAGTGTACTGTTTGGGACAAGCTGAGTTCCGAAGGAGCGTGCACGTTCTGGTTAAAACAAACAAATTCCCTCACACATCTCTCTGTAAGATAAATCTCAATTTTCCATCTTTAAACTCTCCTTTCTGCTAGAAAATTAATCCAGATGTTTTCATTAATGTCTGTGGTGAAGCAACGGAAAACCATGGCCGTATGGTTTCCTGGTTGTAAAAGCTGATTAATTATGTTGTTGTTTTCATATTCTGCCAAATTAATGTAAATGTGTGATGTGTTAAACTTGATTCTGTTAATAAATGACCCACTCGCTTGGTGAGTCAAAGATAATTAACGTCTCACGTCCACATTTCTGTTAAATTCAACGCACGTACATCACACAGTCCAGAAAGATGAGTGAACCCGTTTAATGTATGAATATATCTCAGGATATGTCATACTACAATTACAAGAATATATCAGCATCAATAAACTGTAGGACAGTAACAAAACACTTATTAAACTATCACAGGTTCATTGAGATGGAGCTGGAAGTTATTCTTCATGCCAATTGTCTTCATCTGATCTTTTGTAAAAATATGTCAATTTATTTTCCATTGTTAACATTTTTCTTTGCAGGACTGAGTTAATTTTCTTGTCTGAGAGTTTCCTCTGTCCTGCTCATGTATTTTTTTGTGATCCAATTGTTCCTCAGGTTTTTCATCTGTTCCCTGACTGCCTGTTGATCCATCCTCCTGGTCCTGTTGATCCATCCTCCTGGTCCT
>NC_056520.1:23957243-23976142 GCF_014905685.2 Nematolebias whitei
CCTGTTGATCCATCCTCCTGGTCCTGTTGATCCATCCTCCTGGTCCTGTTGATCCTGGATCATCAGATCCTGACATGTGCCCGTCCTCTGAGGACACATTTTCATCTTTCCATCATCTCACTCACCTCATTTCTGTTTCTTCCTCATTCTCTGAAATTACAACAGCACTGTTAGAATGAAGATTATTGTTCAATAAAAAATATGACATGTCTTATTGTAACATTGTTCGTACCAAAGTTTAATTTAGCACAACGTGTGATCACCTGGTTCAGTGGGTGGCTGGTCCCACACATGAATATGGACACATGTTGGACCTGGTTCTCTCTCACGGCTTGTCTGTGAACGACCTGGAACTATATGATAATGTAATTTCTGACCATAGGCCTGTTTTATTTGATGTTGGTTTGTCCTGTGCTCCAGTTAAATCCTGCGCTCCTGCCCAGCGACGTAGAGTTTTTAACCCTTCCACTGCTGGCCAGTTCTCTGCTGCCTTTGAACAGCTCTGTGCTCCCTCTGGCTCTGCTGCTGACACCGAACAGCTGAGCTCCTGGTTTGACTCCTCCTGTCAAACCATTTTGGACTGTGTAGCTCCATCTAAACTGGTGCGGCCTAAAGCCAGATCTGAACCCTAAAAAACTATTGCAGCCAGACAGGAGTGCCGCAGAGCTGAACGGAGATGGAAAAAGGATAAACTGGAGGTTTCATTTTACATTTTAAAGGACTGTCAATGTCAGTACCAGAACACTGTTAAAGAGGCCAAAAAACAACACTTGTCAGATATTATTGTGTCCAATCAAAATAATCCACGTGTCCTTTTTAAAACTATTGACTCTGTCCTGAAGGCCCCACAACCTGTCTGTCTGGAAGCCTCTACTGAACTTTGTAATGACTTCCTGCAGTTTTTTATAAATAAGGTTGTTACCACAAGGGCCCTTATTTCAACCCCTGCTTTTGACCCCTCCTGCTTGGTCCCCTGCCTGGCTGTGTTTGATAGATTTGAACCAGTGACCCTGACCCTTTTAGAGGATGTAGTCGGCCATATTAGACCATCAGGTTCTCCTCGTGACCTTGTCCCCCCTCGTCTTTTAAAAGAGGCGTTTTCCAGCATCAGGTAGGTGATTCTTGCTGTTATCAATAGAAGTCTGTCCTCAGGTGTTGTCCCAATAAGTTTTAAACATGCTGTGGTGCAGCCCCTGCTTAAAAAGCCTAGCCTAAACCAAACTGTCTTGGCTAATTTTAGGCCCATCTCCAAGCTGCCTTTTATTTCAAAAATTTTAGAAAAAATTGTATATTCACAAGTCAAATGTTTTCTGGATGAGCACAATATCCTGGAGGTTTTTCAGTCTGGCTTCAAAACTCACCACAGCACAGAATCAGCTCTAGTCAGAGTTTTTAATGATATTTTTATGGCTAATGATTCTGGTGAACATGTGGTTCTTGTCCTGCTCGACCTAACAGCTGCCTTTGATACCGTGGACCATAACATTTTAATATCACGCTTACAGCGCCAAGTGGGTATTTGTGGTACTGCACTGAGCTGGTTTAGGTCCTATCTGGCAGACAGAACCATGTCTGTCAACATAGCTGGGTCTGAATCCTCCACTGCTCCTCTGTGTTTTGGGGTTCCACAGGGCTCTATTTTAGGTCCCCTGCTTTTCTCCCTTTACCTGCTTCCATTGGGATCAATTCTTAGAAAGCATGGGATCTTTTTTCATTGTTACGCTGACAAGTCAGATCTATATGCCACTTAAAAAGAAAGATGCCCCCTCAATTAGGCCACTTCTGTTGTTTCTTGAAGACATCAAAGCCTGGATGTCTTTAAACGTCTTAAATTTCAATGAAAAGAAAACAGAAGTGATGGTGTTTGGTCCTAGTGGCTCTTGTGAACCTTGCCCTGTTGATCTGGGCCCTCTGGCACCACATGTAAAGAAAACTGTTTCTAACTTGGGTTTTAAAATGGACAGTGATTTTAAATTAGAGTCCCAGATTGGAGCGGTGGTCAAGACCAGTTTTTATCACCTCAGACAGCTGGCTAAGGTAAAGTCCATCCTTACAAAACAACATCTGGAAACAGTAATCCATGCCTTCGTCACCTCTCGGCTGGATTACTGTAACGCTCTTTACCTTGGAGTCAGCCAGTCCTCCCTCAGACGCCTCCAGTTGGTCCAGAACGCTGCTGCTCGGCTTCTAACTGGAGTTCAAAAAAGGGAACACATCATCCCCACTCTGGCTTCACTCCACTGGCTGCCTGTTCATTTTAGAGTTCATTTTAAGAATATTTTGTTTTTAAAAGTTTAAATGGTCTTGCTCCATCTTACCTCTCTGAGCTGCTTCACCCATACTCTCCTGCTCGGTGCCTCAGATCAGCTGATCAGCTGCTCCTGGAGGTGCCGAGGTCTAAGCGGAGGCTCAGAGGGGACAGAGCTTTTTCTGTTGCTGCTCCAAGACTGTGGAACGATCTCCCTCTTCCCATCAGACGAGCCCCTTCACTGTCCAGTTTTAAAACTCTTTTAAAAACACATTTTTACTCCCTGGCTTTTAGCACAGACTGAATTTGATCTGCACTGTTTTTATTACTTTTACTGATCTTAATGTTTTAACTGTTTTTATGTGTTTAAATGTTCTTGATTTTATATGTACAGCACTTTGTGGCAGCTGTGGTTGTTTTAAAGGGCTTTATAAATAAAGTATTATTAAGTATTATTATCACTGGTCAGATCACTGGTTAGATCACTGGTCAGTGGAAGTTCTGCTGTTCTTCTCATTTGGTTCTGGTCCATGAACAAATGGTTGAACCTCCTTCAGTCTCACACTACCTGACTGTGTCTTTGTAAACTGTCCTCTCTCTAAATGTGCCTGTAAAGTGACATTAGTTTATTTTCTTGTACATTTCTTTGACAGTTAAACATTTTGAGCCCTGATTGAAAATGTTTGTGCAGATTAAACTTCCAGCTCTCACTTTGTGTTGTTGTGATGATGATGGTGCTCCTGCTGACTTGAGATGATGTCATTAATAAACAGTATAAATGGCAGTAAAAGTACTTTAATAAAGCTTGTAAATGGCAGTAAAAGTACTTTATTAAAGCTTGTTTTACACTTTACATATTTTATAATAAGTTGTTTGGAAATTTATTTTTGCACAATTAACACTGTTACGATTTTACAGTTTCGTTTAAATTAACATTTTTAATCAATGGATTACAATTTTACAATAGTTGTCAGGCTACAATCAACTCAATTATCCAGGTACTTGGTTGCCAAAAAAAAAAAAAAAAAAAACACGACAAATACAACAATTATATTCAGTCTCTCTTGTAAATGAGTCCTCGTGGCTCAATGGGACTAACCTTTTTAAATAAAGGTTGAATTAATATCTTCTATAGAAATATAGAATTCATCCAGATGATCTGAGGGAAGCTGGAGCAGATCTGAACTACTGCATGGAAGACAAGGTGGAGCATTCTCATGCAGAGAACATCAGAAATAGCTTTATAACAGGTGTTACTCTGATATCCTGATGCATGCTCAATTATCCAGGTAGAAAAATCTAAAAAAGTTCAATCTGGTCCTCTGGACATTCAAAAAAACAAAACAAAGCAAAACAACAACAGCAAAAAATTGTAGAAACGTTTCGTCTCTCATCCAAGAGACTTCTCCAGTCTGAGGTGCTGTTTTCAGCTCAGTCTCTTAAATAGCACTGTCTCAGGGTGGATCAACCAGTTTTGCTGCTGACAACCAAAACCAGCTGATCACATGCTCAAGAAGGACCATCAGCCTAACAATGGATCATTAGCACACTGATGGCTGTTTACTGTTCACAGATGGCTGAGTGATACTAGCAATCACAGCATTGTAAGAGGGGGACAGTTGAACCCGGAGGCCTCCACCCCTGTTTAATGATGGACGGTTTCTTTTCACAAAGATGGCCTCCTTTACTCCTCTCTCAAACCATCGTTCCTCTCTGTCCAGGATGTGAACATCTTCATCCCTGAAAGAGTGACCGCTGGCCTGGAGATGAGTGTAGACCGCAGAGTCCTGGCCTGATGATGTTGATCTTCTGTGCTGGGCCATCCTTTTGGCCAGTGGCTGTTTTGTTTCCCCGATGTAAGACTGATCACAGCCCTCCTGACACTGAACAGCATACACAACATTGCTCTGTTTGTGCCGGGGGACTGGATCTTTGGGATGAACCAGTCTTTGCCGTAATGTATTTTGTGGTTTAAAACCCACTGGGATGTTATGTTTAGAAAATAAACGTCTTAGTTTCTCTGATACTCCCTCAACATATGGAATGACCACTGGTCTGGGTCTGGGTTCCTCCTTTTCACCTGTTGGCTGACTGGAGTCTTGTTTGGGTTTCTTCTCTGCTTTCAGGAAGGCCCAGTTAGGATATCCACATTGCTCTAGAGCCTGTCTTGTGTGGGATTTCTCCTTCTGCCTGGCTCCTGAGCTAGTGGGGACGCTGTCTGCTCTGTGATACAGAGTCCTGATGACTCCTAACTTGTGCTCCAAAGGGTGATGGGAGTCAAACTGCAAATACTGGTCTGTGTGGGTGGGTTTGCGGTACACCTCGGTTTGCAAATGTCCTCTATCAGAGACTGAGACCTCACAGTCCAAGAAAGCCAACCTGCCATTTTTTACATCTTCTCGTGTGAACTTGATGTATTTATCCACAGAGTTGATGTGGTCAGTAAAATGTTGGACTTCCTGAGATTTGATTTTAACCCAGGTGTCGTCAACATACCTGAACCAATGACTTGGTGGTGTCCCTGAAAAGGACGTCAAGGCTCTCTTTTCTACCTCCTCAATGTACAGGTTGGCAACAATAGGAGAAACTGGAGACCCCATAGCACACCCATGTTTCTGCCTATAATATTGCTCCCCATATGTGAAGTAGGTTGACTGCAGGCACAGTTTCAAGAGTTGACACAGTTGTTCTGTGGAAAGCGTGGTCCTGCTGCTCAGAGTGGTGTCTGATTTTAATTTTAAACTGACCACCTCTACTGCATCATCAACAGGAATGCACGTAAAGAGTGATGTGACATCAAAAGAGACCATTGTTTCATCAGTCTCCATGATGACATCCCTCACCTTGTCCACAAAGTCCATGGTGTTCTGTATGTGGTATGTGTATGTGGTATGTGTTACTCTGATCTTTTATTTATTGTGCGTAACGTTATAAAACACTGACATGGCTATATTGATCATTGTATTGCATATAAAAAAAAATTCTAACAAATATGTGTTTGCAGACTCGTTCCCTTCTAAAATTTAATGAAAAATGTATCAGCCGCTTCTAAAAATGCTTTGATAAAATGCATAGTCTGTGAAATAATCAGTAATCAGTTCGTTACTGCTCAATAATTACTGAAAGACGCCAGGTAACGTAAGAAAAGTCGATTTTTGAGTTATGTTGCGTTAGCAGCCGCTCAAACTGACTGACAGCAATGAACTGTTTGGAACCATTGACAGGTGCATGAACCACGTGACCGAGTTCAAAGAGTGTCGCAACTCTCTCTTTATCCACCTTATTCCGGATTTGGCGCCACTACCCATAATTCATAGCGGAAGCCGGTTGTTTACTTCCGCCCGCGATCCCGCGCTGTTGTTTACGTTTGTGGGTTAACACACTTGCTAGCACAAAGTTTGTTTTCTCAGTCATCCAGGTATATAACAACAAAAAAGGTTGAATCAAGAGTCAGGGTGGCTTCTGGGTAATACCAGTTGGCTAGGCCTCAGACCGACGAAGCCTCTTGGATGAGGGGCGAAACGTTTCTTTTTAACAAAAAAACGAAGTCCAGATGACATGATTCAACACTTGCTAGCAATTTAATGTTTTTGACACAAAAGTTTCCTTTACCTGAAGTAAATGGCAGCACATCAGAGGTGGATACATTGCAAGGATGTTTTAAAAAGCTGCGAAGATAAGTCGTTAACTGTGTCTCACCCATCATTTCTCACGGACTGGGTAGATGATATGAAATCATGGCCCGGAATTACCTACATCGATATTATTAATTACCTTGTTTTTTCTGAAGGCGTCGATGGCGAGGAATTGCGGAATTATAAAAGCACAGAGGCGTATAATTACCTCCACAGCAACAAAATAGATACAGTTTTGCTCAAGAAACAAGGCGACTTTATCTTTCTGAAAGCAGCTGTTGAGCCGAGCCAGAGCGTTGGTCAAGCTAAACACTTAGCATGGGTCAAGCTATTCTCGGACAGTTACATGAAATCATATACATCTCTGCTAGCATGCTACTGATGTTAATTACTAACTACTTTGTCTTTAAGATTTGGATTTGGCTGCCAATCAAGTACTTTCTCTTAGTGATAAAGTATTTTGGAATTAAATTAATAATACACTAACATCCACAATAACACTGCAACCAGCTAGCGCTGATGCTAACACCATCCACAGTATAGTAATTATAACATTACAATTATAACATTAATAATAATATAATTCAGTAAAAGATAAGAGCTAAGCATGATTAAAATGTGAAGCGGGGACAAATCACATTTTCAATTTCACTCACCGGGAACAGATTCGGCCGTTTTGTCGATGTTGCTGGAAGCTGTCTGGCTCACAGTGGTCCGGATGAGCTGCCTTCTTTTCTTTGGTGGGGCCCGGTCATAGCCCAGATAGAGCTCCGGGTCGGGGTGAAGCTCTGTGGGCTTTTTATCAATAAAATGAAAGGAGCAAACATAAACTCTCTTCAGGGGGTATTTGAGTTTTAAAGCTGCCAGCCACGCTCGTTTTCGATCCTCCTTCCTCGGCATGGAGTGCAGTTCGTAACGCGCTGGGCACACACAGGCCTTTCGAAGTTGTTGATGTGCAAAACAATACGTTTCTAGCTCGTCTTTCAGTTTTCTGGAGCTGTTGTGACAGCCAACAACAGCACAAGTTGAACCCGAACTCATATTAGAATTGTTTAAGCCTCCTGCTACAGCACAAATTACTAGAATTTGTCATTAGCAAAAGTGCCTGTCATTAGCAAAAGTGCCTCTCGCTTTAGCTCACCGGAAGTATAAAACCGGGAGGGGGCGGTACCTGTCTGTCATGGCAGCCCACATACGCTCTTGCAGAATAAGGTGAATAAACACAAAACACTGCTGCAGCTGGGGCTGCCAGCTCTCTGTTTTTTTTCTTTTTTTTGTGACCTGTCAAATCAATCCAGTAGGCATGTCAGCAAATGACCAATTGGCAACCTCAATTTGTCCTGAAGGTAAATGCCCCTTGTCTGCGGAGCTGACTGCAGCCGCTCAAGGTGAATGCTCGAGTGTGGGGCGGCTGAGTGGTTAGAGCAGTCATCTTCCAATGTGAGAGTCGGGGGTTCCAATCCACCAGCAGTCACATGCTGAAGTGTCCCTGGGCAAGACACTGAACCCCTCATAGCCTCTGATGTGTGTCCCATCAGTGTGTGAATGTGATAAAGCACTGATTAGTCTCATTAGAATGATTTGTTCAATGAGCTTTGTAGAGATCTAGTAGAGTGCTGTATGAATGGGTAAATGAGGACACAGATTGTAGCATAAAGTGCTTTGAGTATCTTGAAATAAGATAAAAAGGCGCTATATAAGTACAGTCTATTTACCATTCGAGTGTGAAGTCTCAACCCTCTTCAGACCGTGCACGTCGAGTCCACGCAGAAAATGGTCCGCGCGAGTGTACTGGAGACTTCAGTGCGGACTGAATTTGGCAAAAAGGTCTTTTCTTACTCTGCTCCTGTTTCCTGGAACACCTTGCAAAAACATCTGAAGCTCTCGACCTTGACCTCTCTAAGAGACTTTAAGCAACTGTTAAGTTCATAGAAAAAAACCAATGCAGACATGTTCCTGGTTTTAGTTTTCTACATCGTTTCATAATGTAGTTGTTTTTGTTTTATATAACTAATTTTATTTACTTTTCGTTTTATGTTTTTTACATGATTGTCTATTGTTCTTTCTTAAAAACAGGTCTCTCTTGTAAATGAGTCCTCGTGACTCATTGAGACTAACCTGTAGAAATAAAGGTTGAATGAAAATTCAAAGAATGCTAGGCCTAGTTATGCATTGTGTTGTTCCTTTCTCACACAAACGTTTTGTAATTAGCCAGAAGATGATCACACACGTTCCCCCCGCCCCCTTCGTTTCATGGCTTTCTTTTATCTATTCCCAGTGCTGCAAATTGCCCTTATTCTGATATCACTATGCTGAGTCTTTCTCTATGGCTCAACTGGAACGTGCTGATCTGTCACTGACCTTATAACAAAGTCTCTTCAGTTAGTATTCAAACACAAGGCTGTGATCGCTGATAAATGTCTCTAATTACACTGAGTAAAAGCCTGTAGTGTTCCTATTGATTCTGTTGCTCATTTAGGGAATTAAGGAGTCTGAAAATTCCTAAACGCAGCAAACAGGATGAAGGGATTAGACGTAAAGTCCATCTTTCAGGTTCTTGGAAATATCTGTGGAAATTCTTGATGTATAATCCTTACTCCGTTTAACTTTGAATAAACGAGTTGAATGTTTCCTTTGTCCTGCGCCGCTCAGAATAAATCAGTCACAGCTGAAACGTGTCTCCGTGACATTGTCTTTCCTGTCCTATTTATCATCTTCATCACCTCTAAAAGGGGGAAATCTGTTCACCTTGAGATGACTCCCCAGGCGCTGGTGTTTTTGTTGACCACAAGGGGGTCTTTAACCTACATAGGTAGCTACATTAGTGGGGCTAAAAGCACGCTGGAGAACAGCCAAGTCAGCAGCGGGATGTGAGCTATGAGCTGAATGTTTGGACATGAGGGGGAGGGGGGGGGAGTTGGATGGCTTCCCTCAGGCTTTTTTCCAAGCTTTGCTCCAAATGAGAATGGTCACAATACACCGTCCTGCTGCTCTGCTGCAGGCCCACGTCAGGTGATGAGCAAGAGGACGACAAAGAGTTGGATTTTAGAAGCATGCAGCATTTTTACTTTTAGTGTAAAACACTGGTAAAGTGGTATATTTTTGTTTAGTTGCAACAGGAAAAAATTATAATCTAGCTGTTTTTTATACTTTTTTGGCCATCTTATTTTAATTTGTAAAAAAAAAAAAAAAAATCTGTATGCCTTTTTATAACTGTCTATTGTTGTCCCTGTTGTCCATTGTTGTCATCATTCTTTGTTGAAATCAGGTCTCTCTTGTAAATGAGTCCTCGAGGCTCAATGGGATTAACGTTTCTAAATAAAGGTTGAATGACAATTATGTTCAAATTAAATATTGGCTCATTTGGTTTTATGTCAGAGTTTTAGATGAATTATAATCCAAAGGTGAAGCAGGAGCTGTGTTTTTGACCATATGTGTATGTGTGTGTGTGTCTTTGTTTATGCTACTTTGTAAGGCCCATTTTTCCAACTTACACTACATCATGAGGACCAACTGCTCCTTATGGGCCCCAAAGCCCAGGCCCCATAAGAAGAAGTGCCATTGGTGGGTTAAGGGTTAGGTTTAGGACTCAGAGATAGAGTCAGAATTTCTTTATTTGTCATTCACATCACATGTGGTACATGTAGTGGAATGCAATTGTGTACACAGGGTCCCAGTTACATTCAACAATAGCAAAAATATAAAGTGTAAAAAGAAACAGTAAATGAGGATCTGAGATATAAACTAAGATATACTGTACGCTAAAATATCTAAGATACAGTATATGACTATAGGCAGAGAAAACTGAATATTTTTTTTAAAGTAAAATCTGCACAAGCACTAAAAGTCATAGGTACAGTAGCTGGGATGTTCTCAATGAGCAAAATGTTTTGAAATATGAATAGTTGAAGTAGCATGAAAAATGGCGGAATGAGTTAGGTGCTGAAAATTGTACGGAAGATAAATAGATCTCATTAGCAATAGCAACAAATAAAAACAGCAGGAGAAAAATAGTGTGAATGCCTAAAAGCATTAAAACAATAACTGTTTTGTTATTGACAGGGATTAATAATGCCCTGTGATGGACTTGCGACCCGTCCAGGGTGTACCCCGCCCCTCGCACAGTGATTGCTGGACATGGGCACCAGTGACCCCCGTGACCCAAAATGGAATAAACGGGTAAAGATAATGGATGGATGGATGGAGGGATTAATAATAATATGAAAATAAAGACCTGTTGTGATCCATGATTCTACAAAGTAGTAAACTGTGTTATGAAACTGAAATTGTCTAAATGCGCTACCCTTTGCTTCAGTACAAACACAGGAACGGTCTTGTTAAATGTGTTTCTGTCACATGTTATTACCCTCACAATAATTTGCCTCCTTCCAGTTAAAAAAATTCAAACAAGGAACAGCCCTGTTTGGTTGTGAAAATAAAAGCTGCAGAGTCGGGGGTCGATTCTAATTTGGCCTTGGACTGCAGCTGATTGTGACGATAACGGATCTGTTGAGTTGCATTACGCTACTGTCGTCTGGCTCATACCTGATTGCTGCTTATCAGGTGGATGTTTACATCAGTAAATGCCATATACTGTAGTTGCCTTCTGCTAAAATCAGTCATCAATAAAAAATGTTCAGGATTTCAGGGAATGAAATGCAGAGGAATATTGCCTCCAATGGCAACAAACTTGTTTCTATTAGACTGCTAGCATTAGATTTGAACCCTTCTCCTCTGCATCCTGAGACAACTGCATCACTGAGTGGGCAAATACGAACTTTTAATGTCACTTTTTTATAGAATTACTTAATACCACATGTAAAAGTAAAACATTTTGTTTATTTTCAACAGTCAGAAATACACAAGATAAATGTTGTAGTCTATTTTAGTTTACATGTCAAAATCAAGGTCAAGGTTTTCTTTATTGTCATTTGCATCTCATGTGGTACATGTGGTGGAACAAAATTGTGTACACAGGGTACCTGTTACATCCAACAAAAGTATAAATTGAAAAAGAAAAACAGTAATAAGATCCAAAATATGAACTGAGAAATACGCTCAAATAAAAGTTCAATAAACACTTATAGTACAAAAACAATACGCCGAACAACAGCAGCACAAACATGAGTCTGTGTGAGCAGATGAGTATGAATGAATACAGCAGCATTAAATAAATCAGCAGCATGATATCAGCAGCATGGATAGTCAGTAGCACATATCAACAATCAAGTGGCATCACAGTGATTTTATTTTCACTGTGATAATCTTGATTAGGGATTCATGAGTCTAACAGTCTCAGGGTAGAAGCTGTTCCTCAGTCTAGTGGTTCTACACTTAATGTTCCACAACCTCCTTCCTGAGGGGAGCAGGGTAAAAAGTGAGTATGTTGGGTGAGTGGGGTCCTTCATGATGCAGGTGGCCCTCTTCCTGCATCTAGAGGTGTAGATGTCTGATGGTGGGGAGGCTGACTCCAACAGATTTCTGTGCAGCCTTCACCACTCTCTGCAGAGCTTTTCTTTCTGCAGCTGTGCAGCCTCCATGCCACACTTTGATGCTGGAGCACATGCTCTCCACTGCACACCTGTAGAAGGAGGTGAAGACTGAGCTTCCCAAACCAGGTCGCCTCAGCCGCCTGAGGAAGTAGAGTCTATGATGAGCTTTCTTGTTCAGGTTGGTGGTGTTGTTGCTCCAGCTGAGGTTGTCATTCTGAAGTTGTCATTCAGGTGCACACCCAAGTACTTGTAGCTGGAGACCACTTCCACCGCAGATCCTCCTATATTCAGGGGGTGTAGGTGTGTTTGTTCCACCTGAAGTCCACAACCATCTCCTTTGTCTTCTTCACATTGATGTGAAGGTTGTTCTTCCTGCACCAGCTCCCCAGGTGTTCCACCTCCTGCCTGTAGCTGGACTCATTGTTGTTTGTGATACATCCCACCACCGCTGTATCGTCAGCAAACTTTACAACCTGGATGGGTAGGTGTACAGTCATACGTGAGCAGAGTAAACAGGAGAGGGCTCAACACACAGCCCTGGGGGGAGCCAGTGCTGAGGGTTATGGTGGAGGAGAAGTTGTGGATCCTCACAGACTGCAGTTTTTTTTAAGAAGTCCAGGACCCAGTTGCTTAGAGAGGGGCTTAGTCCTAGTTTAAGTAGTTTGTCCATCAGGGTCTGGGGAATCATGGTGTTGAAGGCAGATGTGAAGTTCAAAAAACGTACAATACAAAAAAAGATGTGAAGTCCACAAAGAGCATACGGACGTAGGAGTCCTTCTTCTCTAAGTGGGTGAAAGCAGTGTGGACCACATAGGAGATGACGTCCTCTGTTGATCGATTCTTGCAGTATGTGTACTAATGAGAGTCCTCGCTAATGTTGATGGTTGTTTTAATGCGGCTCATGACCAGTCTTTCGAAGCATTTAGCGACTATCGGGGCGAGGGCCACTGGCCGATAGTCATTCAGACCAGTCGCTGTAGAGCTCTTTGGAACTGGGATGATTGACGAGTCTCTGAAATTTGGTATCATTCGGCCATCTACTTCTTCTGTTGGGGCAGGATTTTTTTGTATAAAAAAATGGCAAAACGCCATGATCATGTATCGACTTCAGAGGATTAAACCAAATCAAGGTTAAAAATAAATACCCTTGCCTCTAATGGACTCAATGTATGAGCAACTGCAGGATGCCATTATATTCACCAAACTGGACCTCTGAAATGCCTACTATTTGGTGAGGATCAGAGAGGGGGATGAATGGAAGACCGCGTTCAAGACCCCCTTAGGCCATTTTGAATATATGGCCATGTCTTTTGGGTTAACTAATGCACCTGCTGTGTTCCAAGCTTTGGTTAATAATGTACTAAGAGACTTCTTAAACATGTTTGCATTTGTTTACTTAAACAATATCCTCATATATTTCAAGGACAAGGAACAACATCCCAAGCACGTAAAAGCAGTACTTCAGAAGCTGTTGGAGAATCAACTTTTTGTTAAAGTCGAGAAGTACGAGTTCCACGTTAGCACGGTATCCTTCCTAGGCTTTATTTTTGAGAGACGACAGGTTCGTTCTGACCCCAAAAAAGATCAAGGCTGTGGTTGAATGGGTTACCCCGCTAGATTGAAGGCAATTACAATGGTTCCTGGGGCTTGCAAACTTCTATCGTTGATTCATTAACAATTACAACCAAACTGCATCACCTCTCACCCAGCTCACAGCTACTCTGTGAAAATTCAATTGGACCCCTGAAGCAGAGACTGCTTTTCTGGAACTAAAACGTCTCTTCGCTTAGTTAAAAATTTAGAAATTTTGTTTTCTGCCTCCACGGCATTCCTCTAGATATTGTTTCAGACAGGTGGCCCCAATTCATCTCTCAAGTATGGAAAGTTCTGTTGCTATGGCGGTGCACAAAAGTGCAGCGGCTTCTCATGCTCCCGGGATTAAGCCATATTTTAATTACTTTAATTCTTATGAGGCTGTTTTAGGCACTAATTCGGTACTAAATTCATGGCTCAAGTACATTTCAACTGAAATGATGTCCATCAGAGATAGTTCGGTTAGTAATATATCACCAAGGCTGAAATCTGCACTTAGCAGACAGCGGCTCCTGAGGACAAAAAGAATGGCGCAGCAAAGTGCGAGGAGCAACGGTCAAGAGGAATCGATGTGACCGGAAACAGAAGAGGGGGAAGCGGGCGGGTGTGTTGGCCCAGCTAAAGGCTAGAAGGCCACCGATTCCTATTCTCTTTCTGGCTAATGTCCACTTACTGGACAACAAAATGGACTTGTTACATCTGAGGATGAGTGTTTTTACAGAGATGCAGAACTGTGCTGTTCTTTGCCTAATGGAAACCTGGCTTAACAACAACATGCCAGACTCAGCTTTTCAGATCAACGGTCTTCAGTTATTCTGAGCGGACCGTGACCAATGGTCGGGTAAAACACTGGGGGCAGGGGACTCTATATGTTCATGAATGAAGATTGGTGTACGAACTGTGGACTGGTAAAAAGTTATTGCTCTGAGGTGATAGAACTTATTACTATGAAATGTCAGCTATACTATCTGCCATGGGAGTTTACTGCAGTATTCATCACCATTGTTTAAATCCCGCTGGGTGATAATGCTAACAAAGCATCAAAGGAGCTGTTTGACACCATTAGCTCACTGCAGATAAAGCACCTGGAGGCATTTTATGTCATTGCAGGGGACTTTAACCACGTGAAACTGACGGACACTCTGCCCAGTTTTTACCCGCATGTCACTTTTCCTCCACGGTGAGACAACACTCTGGACGGTGTGTACACTAACATTCACGGTGCATACAGAGCTCTTCCTCACCCCCATCTTGGCCTCTCCAACCACATTTCAATCCTGCTGGCGACAGAATATTGTCCGCTGATAAGTCGGATTAGGCCAACAAAGAAGACAGTCACTGTGTGGCCCAGGGATGTAGACTCTATGCTCCATGACTGTTTTCAGTGCACAGATCAGCAGCTCTTCAGAGAAGCGACTACATATGAGGGAGAGGTGGACCTGGAGGAATACACCTCCTATGTTCTTGGCTTCATCTCCAAGTGTGCTGATGATGTCATCACCACCAGGACAGTAACCTGTTATCCAAATTAGAAACCCTGGATGAATGTTGAGATAAGAGCTCTGCTGAAAGCTAGAGATGCTGCATTCAGGACAGGTGAGACATCAGCACTCCAAGATGCGAGAAAAAGACTGACTGCAGGCATTACAAGGGCCAAAGCCACATACACCCAGAAAATTCAGGATCACTTCATCATCAACGATGATGATGGAGGTGCATCAAGTGCATTACAAACTACAACATCAGGGATACACAATGCCCAAGGGACCCCTCTTTACCAGATGCACTCAATAAGTTCTATGCTCGCTTTGAGGATCCTAACACCCCCCCAGCACTAGTCAAGTCAAGTCAACTTTATTTATAGAGCACATTTAAAACAGAACCTGTTATCAAAGTGCTTAACAACAACAACAACAATCAATGGGAGTAAAATTAAAGAGAAAATAAATACAATACACTAATAATAATACTGAAGAATTAATTAAAAGCATTTAAAACATAGGATCACAGAACAAAAAACACTAAATCAATTTACACTGTGTGAAATGCCTGCGAGAACAAATGTGTTTTTTTAGCAGGGATTTGAAGTGAGGAAGGGAGGTGGCCAGCCTGATGTTGGGGGGCAGGTTGTTTCAGAGTTTGGGGCCCATGACTGAAAATGCCCGATCTCCTCTGAGCTTCAATCTTGTTTTTGGAACAGCCAAAAGCAGCTGATCGGATGATCTCGGGCCCAAGAGGGAACATAAGGTTCCAATAACTCAGAGAGGTAAAGGGGTGCGAGGCCACTTAAGCATTTAAAGGTCAACAGAAGAATTTTAAAGACTATCCTAGTACGAACAGGGAGCCAGTGAGGGGAGGACAGAACTGGTGTAATATGTTCAGACCTACGAGTTCTGCTTAAAAGCCGAGCAGCAGCATTCTGGACGAGCTGAAGACGCGAAATTGAGGCCTGGCTGACCCAGGCATAGAGTGCATTGCAATAGTCCAATCGGGTCATGACAAAGGCATGGACTAGTTTCTCAAGGTCGGGTCTGGACAATACTGGCTTGAGCTTAGCTACCTGTCTGAGTTGGAAGAAGCTTTTCTGTAGAACAGAGTTAATTTGTTTGTCAAACTTGAAGCCAGAGTCTAAAACCATCCCGAGATTTTTACCAGATTGCTTAAGATATGGCTGAAGAGAGTCCAGGTTGACAGGATCAGTGGCGGAAGTTGAGCTAGGGCTAAAAACAATGACTTCGGTCTTCTCATCGTTAAAACTTAAGAAATTTGAAGCCATCCAGGCCTTAATGTCATCCAGATATTTTAACAGCGGATGAATGGAGCTGTCACAATCCTCAAAGTTTAGACCATATGCAGGCAGGCGAGCGAGGCAGGAGTTCAAATAAAATAAATTTATTTAAACAACAAAACAAAACACTTTCAATGCAGCAAAACTTACTCTGGCAAAACACGATCAGGAACAAGACTGAACAGGACATCAGAGTAAATGGGTGGACGAAAACAGACAGGGCAGATGAGGCCTGAGATGTCTGTGAGAATACAGAACAATGACCGGACAAAGAGTGGAGGAGAGAAAGGCTTTTTATGAGACAGAGGGAGAGTGAATAACGAGAGCACCTGGGCAGGTGGCTGATGAGACAGGTGTGAATGATTAAAACTGAAGAGACTGGAGAGGCAGACCGAGTGAAAGGTGACACAAAACAGAATCACACAAAATTATAAAGAGCAGAATGACAAACACAATAAGCAGAAAAGGAAAAGACACAAAATACCAGACAGTTAAAGGACAGACTGTGACAGGTGCAAACACTTGCTGGTTTTACAGGCAGGTAGATCTGACAGTCATCAGCATAACAATGGAATGAAAGACCATGTTTCCTCAGGATGGACCCTAGTGGGAGCAAATAAAGTGAGAACAGAAGGGGTCCAAGAATCAAACCCTGTGGGAACCCACAAGAAAGAGGTAATGAGGCAGATACATTATTACCAACCTTGACACAAAATCTCCTGCCACTCAGGTATGAGCGGAACCATTCTAATGCAGCATCTGTGATCCCAACCCACTGTTCCAGCCATGATATAAGGATACTCTGGTCAACAGTATAAAAAGCAGCAGTAAGGTCCAGGAGTACAAGTACCACAAATTGACCAGAATCATTTGATATCATAATATCGTTACAAACACTCACTAATGCTGTTTCAGTGCTGTGGAGTTACTTAAAACCAGACTGAAAAATCTTGAAGATTCTGTTCTCATTCAAAAACTTGTTTAATTGAATGAAAACTATTTTCTCCAGGATTTTGGACAGGAAGGGAAGTTTTGAGATTGGTCTGAAATTTGAGTAAGTCGAAGGGTCAAGTCCAGGTTTCTTAATTAACGGATGAACTACTGCATGTTTGAAAACATTGGGAACCACACTTGTCACAATACTACTATTTACAATAGTAAGAACTGAGGGTCCAATCGTGGGTAGAGCTTGTCTGAAAAACGACACAAGAATGGGGTCAGTGGGGAAACCGGAGGGTTTCATCTGACCAACGACTTTGTTTAGAAATGGGAGTGAAATGAGTTCAAACTGTTTGAAGACAGCTGAGCAAGTGACAAAGACAGAGGGGTCAGTTGTGGATTGGGGGATGGATGACCTAATCAACTTTACCTTATCAGCAAAGTATCTGGTAAAGTTGTTGCAGATGTCAACAGAGGCCTCCATGCTGGCAGACCGAGGCACATTTAAAATGGAATTTACGGTATTAAAAAGAACACAGGGATTATGACTGTTTGAAGCACTGATTTGGGAGAAGTATTTGTTCTTTTCAGATTTAACGATGCTCTGATAATCATTCAAACACGTTTTTAACATAATAAAAGAAACCTGTAATTTGTCCTTTTTCCACTTATGCTCAGCACTCCTGCATAAACATTTGGCTGCTCGAGTGGTCGCATTTAACCAGGGGTGTGGTGCCCGCTTTGGTCGCCTGATTTTTAGCGGGGCCACGAGGTCTAAAATCTTAGAGCAGGTCGCATCATGCCTACTGAGCAGCTCTTGCATACTAATACAGGCAGAGGAGCACTAGACATATACTACCACCTGGTGACACGCCCCTCTGTGTGACCTCAGCAAATGTGAGGAAGACTCTCCAGGGAATCAACCCCCGTAAGACTTCAGGCCCCTACAACATCCCAGGGCGGGTACTGAAGGACTGTGCATACCAGCTGTCTGAGGTGATGGCAGACATCTTCAACACTTCACTGTCAATGGCAGTTGTCCCCACCTTCTTTAAGTCTGCCACTATTGTCCCTGTACCCAAGTGCTCCACATTGACAGGTCTGAATGACTACAACCTATAGCCTTAACATCTGTAGTCATGAAGTGCTTCAAGAGGCTGGTCATGACCCACATCAAGGACTCAACTGACGTCACTGTAAACCCACATCAGTACACTTACGGAAGGAACTGCTCCATCGCTGATGCCATCTCATCGGTGGTCCACACAGCCCTCACCCACCTGGAGAGCACAAATTCTTACATTCGCCTGCTCTTTCTGGATTTCTCTTTGGACTTCAACACTATCATCCCACAGACCCTGATGCAGAAGCTCTCCTTTCTTGGACTGAGTCTCACACTGGAGAACTGGATTCTGGACTTCCTGACCAACAGACCTCAGACTGTCAGGATCCACAACACCGTCTCCTCCTCCATCACCCTCAGCACTGGCTTGCCCCAGGGCTGCGTTATGAGCCCCCTCCTGTTCACTCTGCTGACATATGACTACCCAGCTAGACACCCCAAATGCCATATAGTAAAGTTTGTGGACAACACAGCAGTAGTGGGACGCATCACCAACAATGATGAGTCCAAATACAGAGAGGAGGTGGAACACCTGGTGCAGTAGTGCAGAGACAATAATCTCTGCATCAATGTGTAGAAGACCAAGGAGATGGTGGTGGATTTCAAAAGGAACAAGGATCCTCTTCATCTCCGACACATTGGAGGAGCATCTGTGGATGTGGTCTCCTGCTACATGCACCTGGGGGTGCATATATCCAGTCACCTCACCTGGAGAGTCAACACTTTCTGTCTGGTCAAGAAGGCCCACCAGCATCTCTACTTCCTCAGGAAGCTGAAGAGAGCTAGACTTGGGAGCTCTGTCCTGAGGAGCTTCTATCGCTGTGTGGTGAAGAGCATTCTCTGCAACTGCATCACTGTGTGGCACGGCAGCTGCTGAGAGAATGGCTCTGCAGAGGGTAGTTAAGGCTGCACAGAAGACTGTGGGAAGCAGCCTTCTCACCGCCTCGGACGCCTACACTTCACGATGCAGGGGGAGGAAGCTCCGCATCATGAAGGACCCCACTCATCCTGCACACAGTGTGTTCCAGGCCCTCCCCTCAAGCAGGTGGCTGAGGAGCATTCAGAGCAAGACCACCAGGCT
>NC_056520.1:23976542-23987232 GCF_014905685.2 Nematolebias whitei
TACTCTTTTGTATTTATTTATTTGTCAATTGTTAGGCTTCTTGATCTGAGACCTGAGTCCAAATTTCATACCACAAACATGCAAATGTGAGCTGGTCTGACAATAAAAAAATCCTTGAATCCTTGAAAGTGTTTTGTCAAGCCTAGGGTGCAACCTCCAGCCGGACTTCCGATTATGTGTCTGTGGGAGTTCTAGGTTTACCAGCTACTCACTCACTCCACAACTGCAGCCTATCCTAATCAACCACCACTCCATACCTGTGCCTGACTTGGAGGACTACTCTGCCTGGGTATAAAAGCCTCTGCCAGACATCCCTCCAGCCAGCACTGGAACATTATCATACTTATGGTAAAGGTAATGGAAAGCCACTGATCTGTCTTTAGAACTTTAAATCTAAAGACCTTGTATTTGATTTCCTGCAGCGACTTCCAAGGTCTTGAACCCTTCAAGCCTTCTAAGGATTTTTTTGCTCCTTGTGACTTCACCTCATCCTGTTCATGTCCCACAACTACCAAAAGCCTACAGCCTGGAGTACAACCATCAACCTCATACAACCTGCTCCTCCTTCCATCAGCACTCACCTCTCCTGCAGCAAGGATCACCTGGAAACCTAGGACCTCTCTGCTCTCTCCCCTCTGTCTCCAACTATAACGAAAAACATTACAGTAAGAGCAAATTCTCTCCGCAAATTGATTGGTCACCATCTGGAGATTTTCCCAGACTCTTCACCTTGTACGTTCTTTCCTTTACAGCCCAGAGAACCGCCACCTGTAAATAAAGACTTTTTTTTTTTTTTACTTCTGACTGTTTTCTTCTCAGTCTGTCACTTAGGGTCGTATATTATCTAAAAACATGTTAAACTCCTTGTGGTTAAGCTTCCACCACATCCAATGCACATCATCAACACAGAATACAATGAGCAGGTAATAAAGATGTTTACATCCTTAGTTGAAATATATAATTATTAATTAATTATTATTAATAATTATTATTAATATAATATATATTTTTTAAAGTAATTGTTTTCATGCGTCACATACAACAACTTTTTGTAGAATAAAGAAATAAGATCATATTAAGACCCATAGGTGCAAATAGTCAGAGATCCCTTTAAGGAATTAAATTACTTTACCAATTAGTGTTCATAACATTATGGTTGACCAGAAATAAAACAGTTCCATCATCACCTCTTTCTTGTTATCTCCTTTAGCCTCAGGGTCAGAGGAAAGGTTGGTCATACATGTGTGTGTGTGTTGGGGAGATGTTTCTAGATAACTAAGTTTCTTTTGGCAGGCAGCCCCAGAAGTGTCACCGCCCATAGACCTCCACTCTAAGTGTATTCAGGTGCATCTCTGTCCCTGCACATAATTTGCTCCTACTAAAGATGAACCTGTCACCTGGAGGGTTTTCCAGACAAAGGCGAATCCTGTGCTTCACATGAGAGCAGGCGTAGATACTTTTTTAATTTTACTTTACTTTACGTCATCATCTGAGTGCCACATTCAACTAAATTAAATATTGTAATTAAATTTAGACAGCAACAAACAAAAAACATCCAGAAATCGCACACGTGCAATACTTCTGTTCCTCTGAGATTTAATTGATTAAAGCAACTTCGCTTAATAAACTGACTCATTGATCACAGTCAAAAAGGGTCACCTCCGTCTCTGCAGAGCTTTCTCCTGGATTAGATGTGATGAAGTTTCAGAAGCAACAAAGTGTTATTGTGTATTATGTATGACACATCCTGCACTTTGGAGTGCGGACTAGCATTACTGCAGTACATGAAAAAATATTGAGTTTATGATTCACCTCTTCATGCAATTAATATGTTATGGTGGATTCAAGTTAGACAAGTTTTTCAGGGTAAAAACAAAAACAATCTCACAAATGTATTTTTAAAGGTTGCCAACACTTGTTAAAAAATTAAAAGGAAAGGCTGAAATGAAAATAGGTTAGTCTGCATGTTGGTAAATAATGAGTTATGTGGTGGGACCTAATCTGCTATCTGCCCTGTACAGTCTGCACTCTGTGCACAGAATGTGAATGTGCTGCTGGTGCAGAACACCAAACCCTCCATCTCCTGTTGTATTGCAGCTCTTGTCACCTGCCACCAAAAAGCGAAAAGCAGGCAATAATGTCTTCTGAACCAATAAATGAATTTGAATGAAATCTACATATACAACTAATTAATTTTTGGAGTTAGACCAATTCCTTAGCCACCAGATTTAATTGATCATAGCCAAACACTTAAATAAAATAACAAGCGCTAAAAATCAATACATTTTGCAAATATTAACCTAAAGTTTAATGTGATAGTAGATGAGAGTCATTCACAACACACACACTCTGAGGGTGAGATTGCATATTATGTTATTTTTTAAGGCTTGGCAAAAATGGCTTAATCTCATTACGTGTTACATGTTACGTGTTACTTTGTACGTTTCTTGTGTTTAGAACCCATTTTGCAAGCAGGTCTTGGAGAATGCAGGAGTTAGAGTTGAATATATATTTAATATAAAAAGCAAAGGCTGACGAGCAACAACTTACATGAACTCAGGAGAGACACGGAGGGAGGCAGAAACAGGACACATACAGGATACAAAGAACACAGAGATGCAGACTTACAATATATACAGATGTTAATGAAGGGGTAAACACAGACACCTGGGAGAGACAACAGGTAGAGCTGATTATATGAGGGAGAAACACAGAAGAGAGCAGGTACAGACCACAAGAAGGAGACACACAAAACACAATCCTCACAGTACCCCACCCCACCCCCACCGCCTCCAGCCCAGGACATCCCTTGACGTCCTAAGACCATCACACACAACTCAGGTGGGAGGAGGGGGAAACCAAGAGGATGGAGGGCACATAGGAGGACACGAGGAAAAAAAGTAACATAAACTGACAGGGTACACCTGGGACACAGAAAATACAAAAAACAAAAATTCAGGCAGATGGCTAGGAGACCTTCCAGCACAGGGGCAAAAGTTCAGGCAGACGGCCGGGGGACCTTCCGTCATTGAGCATGAGTTGCGTCCACCCAGACCCTCTCCAACTCAGACCAAAGGGAGGTAAATGGTAAATGGACTGTACTTATATAGTGCCTTTCTATCTTATTTCAAGATACTCAAAGCGCTTTACACTACAATCTGTGTCCTCATTTACCCATTCATACAGCACTCTACTAGATCTCTACAAAGCTAATTTAACAAATCATTCTAAAGAGACTAATCAGGGCTTTTATCACATTCGTACACTGATGGGACACACATCAGAGGCTGTGAGGGGTTCAGTGTCTTGCCCAGTGACACTTCAGCATGTGACTGCTGGTGGATTCGAACCCCCAACTCTTGCATTGGAGGATGACTGCTCTAACCACACAGCCACAGCAGCCCCAGGTGAGATCGGAGGGAGTCCCCGTCAGCAGACTCACGTCACATGTGTCAGTCTTCACGGACACAGAGCTGTCAGGCTGGGGGGGGACATGCCTATCTCAAGCAGTAGGGGCACTGTGGCCCCATCATCCCACATAAATGTTTTGGAGTGTCGCACAGTACTGAACATGATTCAACATTTTGCGCCTGTGCTGCAGAATCAACACGTTTTGATTCACACAGACAACAAGGTGACTGCTGCGTACATAAACCGGCAAGGGGGGGGGGGGGTGTGTGCCCAGCCCAGATGTTACACATTGCGTGAAAACTACTGTGTTGGGCACACCAAAATCTGCTCTCCATCAGAGCAGTTTACATACCTGGTGTTCTGAACTAAGGGACAGATGTGATGTCCAGGGGCGGTCCACGTCACGGGGACTGGACTCTCCATCCAGATCTGATGGCTCAGACGTGGCAGAAATTTGGCAAAGCAGCTGTGGACCTATTTGTGACACAAGAAAACGCCCAGTGTCAATTATGGTTTTCTCTGAGCCTGCGAGATGAACCACCGCTAGGGTTGGATGCGTTTGCCCACAGCCCATGGCCCAAAACGCTTCTGTATGCGTTTCTTCCACCTCCTGATTTTATGGTTATGTATGCAACAGTCACTTGTTGTCTGTGTGAATCAACACATGTTGATTCCGCAGCACAGAGGCAAAGTGTTGAATCACATTCAAAACTGTGAGGATTTCTAGGCAGGAGACCCATTTGGTGCAGGCAGGCAAGACTCAAAGAATATAAATCAATAATTTATTATTTACAAAATAAAGATGGCTGACAGGGCAGCAAACTTACATGAATCATGGGGCAGGACACAAGGAACATGACACGAGGAGCATAACAGGCATCACAGTGAGACACAATGACCAGATAATGAGGGACGCAGGCAAACAGACTTAAATACACACACACTAACAAGACTAACACAGAACACCTGTGAAACATCACAGGTGCAGACATCAGAGGGGGGAACAGACAAATCTGGAACACTAGAGGGAGACAGAGACCAGGGAAAGCACAACTCCTAACAGTACCTCCCCCCCATGGACGTCCCTTGATGTCTCCAAGACCCCACACCCCCAAAACGTGGGTGGGAGGAGGGGGAAAGCCAACAGGGAGGAGGGCACTAGGAAAAAAAAAGAGACACGAGTAGAACGAAGAACTGGACAGGGTACACTAGGGGCAAGGTACAACACATGGAAACAAAAGGAGGTCAGAGTTCAGGTAGGGAACTGTGAGATTGTCCAAAAAGCAGGAAACAGGTCAGACAGGCAACCATTCACCAGGCCGGGGCCAGTCAGGCAGGCGGCCGAGAGGTTGTCCAATAAGCAGGAACAGGTCGGGCAGAGCAGGAGTGAGGACCTCAGCAGGCGGATCAGCAACAAGGAGCTCTTCTGCAGCTGGATCGTCTGGGGCTGGATCTTCGGCGGCAGTATCTGAAGCAGGAGCGGAGTCTGTCTGGACCCCCTCGGAACAGGAGAGGTGAGGAGCGTCTGCCGGGACCCTCTCGGAACAGGAGAAGTGAGGAGCGTCCACCTGGACCCCCTCGGAACAGGAGAAGTAAGGAGCGTCCGCCGGGACCCCCTCGGAACAGGAGAAGTGAGGAGCGTCTGCCGGGACCCTGTTGGAGCAGGAGAAGTGAGGAGCGTCCGCCGGGACCCCCCTCGGAACAGGAGAAGTGAGGAACGTCCGTCGAGACCCTCTCGGAACAGGAGAAGTGAGGAGCGTCCGCCGGGACCCCCTCGGAGCAGGAGAAGTGTGAGATCCACCACGGGGGCTGCGTGCAGCGTGGGATCCACCTCGGGAGCTGCGTGCAGCGTGGGATCCACCTCAGAGCAGGAGAAGTGAGGAGCGTCCGCCGGGACCCCCTCGGAGCAGGAGAAGTGAGGAGCGTCTGCCGGGACCCCCTCGGAACAGGAGAAGTGAGGAGCGTCCGCCGGGACCCCCTCGGAACAGCAACAGGATCTGGAGTAGTCGTTTCTGGGTCTGTGGGCTCAGGACAGGTTGGGTCCTCACACAGCATGGATGATGCAGAGGCTGCAGGAGATGGAAAAACTACGGGGACTGTAGTAGGCATGGGAGCGACCACATGGGCTGCAGCTGTGAGACCCTCAGGAGCCAGGAGCAGGAACCGAGGAAGCGTCGGGGGTGTAGCTGGAGGCTCAGTGTCTCTAAAAGGACCCCGCAGCTTGTCTTCCAGGGACAGAGCAATGAGAGTCGGGCTGCCTGCTGGGTCTTGGTTTGGTCTGGTCATTCTGTGAGGATTTCTAGGCAGGAGACCCATTTGGTGCAGGCAGGCAGGCAAGACTCAAATAATATAAATCAATAATTTATTATTTACAAAATAAAGATGGCTGATGGGGGAGCAAACTTACATGAATCATGGGGCAGGACACAAGGAGCATGACACGAGGAGCATAACAGGCCACAGTGAGACACAATGACCAGACATTGAGGGACACAGGCAAACAGACTTAAATACACACACACTAACAAGACTAACACAGAACACCTGTGAAACATCACAGGTGCAGACATCAGAGGGGGGGAACAGACAAATCTGGAACACTAGAGGGAGACAGAGACCAGGGAAAGCATAACTCCTAACAAAAACTGTGCGACATTCCAAAAACATTTTTATGAGCTGCTGTGTGGGGTGGCCACAGCGCCCCCACAGCTCGAGACATGCATGTGCCTTCCCAACCTGACAGGTACGCATCTGTGAAAACTGACACGTGTGACGTAGGTCTGCTGATGGGAACTCCCTCCGACAGAACAAGAGGGTTTCCCAGCGTCTCAGGTCAATTCTCACGGAGAAGGGCACAGCGATCGACCGTCTCTTCTGCCTCACCGCGTCCACACGCAAACGAGCAAACCACCTGGCGTTGCACCGTGTGAGCAGACGACATGTCCTCAATAACTTCATGATGAAAACAGCTGTTATCACTCTGCCGGTTTCACGTGATTTGCACTGCTGCCACCTGTCTGGAAAAACGGGTCAGCAGCAACAGATCGTCCAGATAAAACAGAATTCTCCTCCCTGCTCTGTGTAGTGGCTGCATAGCCGACTCGACGCATTTTGAATGGAAATGTTGTCTCACAGTTCAAAATTGACAAATCTAAGATGAGTCTCATCCCTCCGGTCTGTTTTGGGTCCAGGAAGTGACGAGAGTAGAACCCTGTGTTCTATGTCGTATAAGCTTCGCCCTTTAAGGCCTTCGCTTTAGTGGGTTTATCCCGTTATGCAGAGCATAAGCACTGAAAAAAAAATAGTCCACGCCCACCTGCTGTGTGGGCCCCACCCGGTCCGTATAAATTACGTTAAGAGCGGGAAATCGGCTCCCATTTTTTCTTCAGCGAGCTAATATAGCACTGTCAGAAGAACAAAGAAGATAAATTGTGTAAATGACCAACCTTTGTGAAGGATGCTTGGCCCGGCAGTCGACCTCCGGTCGTCCGGTGAGTTCTCCTCCCCGAGGAGAAGATGACAGCAGTCTTATTCCAAGGTAAGCGTCGGGGAACATTTCCCAGTGACAGGTCACTACACGCTAGACAACGCCATCTTGTGTTTTGTCCTCTTATCGCCGACCCTCGGGGCGAACCGGATGGTTCCTCCGGGGCAAGGCGTGCTCAGCTGCAGCCCCCGCTGCTCATTCCCTCCTGGGGAGCGTAGTGTAGGTGGAGGGGGGCTGAGTGAATGCTCACCCCATCCCACCTCGTTTCGCATCGGCGATCACACCGCTCCCGGCCGACAGCACCCTCAGGGGTTGCCCGGCGGAACCCGGGAGGAGGCTGACATAAGGGACCCCTTTTTTCTACCTCCCTCGCCTTTTTCCCGCCAGTTCGGATGATCGGCGGAAAGGTTGTTTTTCACTGGGCTCCACTGTGGCTCACCGTCTTGATCCATACGGCCTCACGATCCAACAGGACGTTCGACGGGCGAGGCCGCAGACGGTTCTTTCCTGGTAGATTAGAGGAGTCGGGCCCCAGTCCGCTCCCATCACCAGAGTTGAGGGATTCACCGAGCAGGGCTATTCCTCGGTAACCCCCCCTGGAGCCAAGCCTCGCGGAAGCTTCCGGAGCGAAGCTGCCCAGGTCGGAGCAGCGTCCCGTCCCTCCGGAGGAACACGAACCAGACGGCGACCACGCTCTCCAATCGAGCCCACCAACGTGTTTTCAGGCAGCCGCAGCTAGCAACAACGTGCGCTGCTAGCATATAGCATGTCCAAGGGACTGAAGGCCGCAGACCTGCCTTGGAGACGAAGAACTCCCTCTGTAAGGCAGCTGACGCCAGCTCAACATGTGTGCCTCTCCCACGGTTTGCCTGTCGAGGACTGCAGCGCGGATGACGATGATCCATCGACCCACCTGGCTTCGTTACTCCCCTCGCTGCCGGAGAATCTGCACAAGACCTGATGAAGCCATCGCGGACGCGCTGTTCAGAGCAGCTTCAAACCATGCTGGCGAAGTGAAACAGTCGGAGGAGGTGCCAGAAGCTGTGCGCCACCTCATCAAGCTGCGCGGCCCACCCCGTCCCCGCTGGAGGGACCGTCGCGAGCAAGCTTCGACTTTTCCACGGCCGCGGCTCTCGCTGAGTTCCACCACCAGCCCCGCCCGTCAGAATCCAGCCTGCAGCTCAGCGTTTTCCCCAGAGTTCGCCTGCAAGACAGCGCTCTGGGCAAACAATCGCAGAGCTCATGAGAGAGAAAGTTCTCAAAATGACGGTCTCCGGAGGGTGTGTGTAAAAGTGACACGAAAGTTGAAATAAATCATCATTAATGATCAAAGTGTCTGTTTTTTAGCCAGTCTGTAAGCCCGGATGAGCTCACAGCGGCCGCACACATAAGAGCCGGTGTCCTTAATAAGGCTTTTTAAACTCAGCCCCACACACGAGCCGGTGTCCTTAAATAAAGGTTTTTAAACTCACCGTCGCTCTAAGACATGACGAGTTGATCACAGAACAGCCTCCACACATGAGCCGGTGTCCTTAATTAAAGGTTTTTTAACTCACCGTCGCTCTAGACATGACGAGTCGATCACGGCACAACGGTAAGCGAAAATAACTCGTTACCAACTAGAACTGCACGATCCTCACTCAAGCGGTGTCAACTCGCACTCGTGGGATGGAACAGCCTCCACATGAGCCGGTGTCCTTAAATAGGGTTTTAACTCACCGCCGCTCTTGACATGACGAGTCGATCACTAAAATGAACAGCCTCCATCCAAACGGCGCTGCGTTGATGCTGGCGCACACACAGCTGCCGGCGCTAACCAGCTCACATCGGTATAAATGTGGTCCGCAGGCTGGTTCGGGTGGAGGTCCTTCTCTCTCACAAGAAACGACACCCGTCTCGACGAATCAACGCGGGCAGCCGTCACCCACCGCGTCTCAGCTTTCGGCAGCTCACCGCAGCTTAAACGTGAAGCAGCTGAAGAACCCGGTAATGAGTCCCGCCTCCCTCCAGCGCGCGCCCCTCCAGCGAGAGCGGCGCGCATCCCTCCAGAGAACAACGTGTGCTCCCGCGGGGCTAGCAGCCTTCACTCCAACAGCACGGCGTAAATGAAGTCACGCCCTCCGCCTTTTCAACGTTCGCACAGCGACGTCAAACGCGCAGCCCCACCGCGTCATCAGCTGTCACACGCTTCGCCTTCAGCACAAGTCTCGCCCGGGATCACACAGAAAACATTCCCGCGACGCATGACGGCGGTTGAGGGGCGGACTGCTGACAGCCGTACAAAACATGACACATCACTTAACGCACGTTCACCCTACGAACGTTACGTAGAGTGGCTAAAACATGATCGCCATTTTTCAGATGGATGGACAAGGTTTTATGCAAATGGTACAAGTTACAGTTTGCAACCCGAACCCCTCCATTCAGAGGAGTTATAAAACGGTCCCGTCATCATCAGACTAAATCTCATCCCTAAATGCAGAAGTCCAAGTTTTTCTGATAAAAGTAATATACAGAGTCCCCCAACGAAGAGAAAACACAAGGTTTTTACTCACGGATCGGAGGGGTGAGACCGTTTTTTGGATCTGTTGTTTAACATCCAGAGAACGCATACCGATCATCCTAACACAGAGACAAGAGTTTTTGTTTTACCTGGATGATCTGCTGCTCCTGTCACTTCAGACAGGAGGCGCTGATGCAGGATCAGGTGTTGACATCACACCTGTTAAATCTGGGCTTCGCCATAAATTGGAAGGAAGCTCGATTTTCCCGGCCCAGACATTTGTTTCTGGGAGTGGAATTAAATTCAACCACCATGAAAGCTCGTTTATCACAAACTAGATTCGACACTTTTTAAAAAAAAGTCAACTCAGCCACGTAAGACCTGGCAAGTGATAACAGCTGTCTCCGTCATGAAGCTGTTGGAAATGATGTCACTCACACAGTGTTTTCCGCTGGTTTGTTTCACTTGAGACGCCTCCAGAGGTGTTTTGCACGTCTGCATGTGGATCCAGTAAAACAAACGACGGATGATCATTGTCCCTTCCTCTGTGGAAGCAGACCTCCGACTCTGGGGAAACACCTTGTTTTCTGTCAGAGGGAGTCCCCCTCAGCAGACCCACGTCACGGATCAGTCTTCACGGACACGTTGCTGTCAGGCTGGGGGGGGGGGGGGGGACATGCCTATCTCAAGCAGTAGGGGCGCTGTGGCCCCACTACACATCAGCCCACATCAATGTTTTGGAGTGTCGCACAGTACTGAATGTGATTCAACACTTTGCTCCCGTGCTACAGAATCAACACGTGTTGATTCACACAGACAACATGATGACTGCTGCGTACATAACCATCAAAGGGTGTGCGTTCAGCCCAGATGTTACACATTGTGCGAAAGCTACTGAGTTGGGTTCATCAAAACCTGCTCTCTATTAGAGCGGTTTTACATATCCGGTGTTCTAAACAGAGGGGCAGATGTGACGTCCAGGGGCGGCCCACGTCACGTGGACCAGACCCTCCATCCAGATCTGATGTTTTCAGATGCAGCAGAAGTTGGCAAAGCAGCTGTGGACCTGTTTGCGACGCGAGAAGAACGCTCAGTGTCAACTATGGTTTTCCCTGAGCCCGCGAGACGATCCATCGCTGGGGGGGGGACGCATTTGCTCACAGCCGGTGGCCCAAAACGCTTTTATACGCGTTTCTTTTCCCCCACCTCCTCTGTTTTTTACGGTTCCTGAACCGAGTTCAGGAGGAGGGATTGACAGCTCTCCTGGTGGCTCCCAGCGTGTGAACGCA
>NC_056520.1:23997232-24013943 GCF_014905685.2 Nematolebias whitei
ATATATATATATATATATATATATATATATATATATATATATATGTAAATAAATATATATATATGTATATATACAAAGGTATATATATTTATTTATTTATAAGAATAATAATCAGTGGTTTATCACATTCATACACCAATGGGGGACACGTCGGAGACAATGAGGGGTTCAGTGTCTTGCCCAGGGACATTTCGGCATGTGACTGCTGGTGGAATCGAATCTCCAACTCTTGCATTGGAGTACGACTGCTCTAACCACTCATCCACAGCCAGGTGTAAGCAAATGCTGCTAGTTAGCAGGCTAAATGAGCAGCAAGCAGGCTCAAACCTTGCAGTGATACCCTGGGCAGGGAGCAAGCTCACCTCCAATCGGACACTTAAGCCACATACAAGGGACCTGCAATCCGGTTAAAGCAAGGTGAAGTGCAACAAGATTAAGGAAATGAGACCATGCTGCATATTTATAACCCAGGAGGGCGGGACCTCCTGTGTATGCAGCAGCCTCATTGACCTTGACAGGAGTGTTGAAAGAAACTTCTTCAGGTTGGCCTCAGGAGGGCATAATCCTGAAACTCACATATTGTACTGAGAGTACTGGTTGAAAGGGAACCCATTCTCCAAAAGACATTTTGAAGACTTCCTCAAATGTTGTTTGCCAACAAGTCACTGTGTGAATTCCAATATATTCTACCCTATCTCTTGCAGCTCCTGAGTAACAGGGAGAAGTTAATCATCCTGATGAGATTCCTCCTGCATATAAGGCTGAGTGCAACCAGAATCCCAGACTGGAACGTTGGCTACCTTATGTTATTCAGTGACATGTTTTGTGCAAATGATTTACTAACCCTTGTATTTTCTTTGTGGTCCTTGCTGTCCTTGACTCCTGCTAGTAATCTTCATCCATGTCTCCAGCTTCCTTGTGTCTCCACACCTCTACCTGGAGCTCCTGCTTTTTGAATACCCTTACCATGGAATCGTCACCTTTGAGACTTCCTATCCACCTTATTTCTGGTGGTTCTACTGTATAAATAGTTATGGGTACAACTTCCTGTCAGATACAGGAAGTAGCAGTAAATGTAGGTTAACCATGGTAGCGTAGCATGGACCACAGGTTATTTGAAAGTAATTTGCACTCAATTTAACAGAAAAAAATGCTGTTTTTGTTTTGCTTACATTTATTTAACAACCATAAAATGTACTAAAATAGCCTCGCAGAGTTTGGGTACCTGTTGTGCTGTTCGCGGCTGCACGAACAATCAGACCAGAGTAGTGGCTACAACAACAGTGTTTTGAACACGGACCCAAAACAAACCAAAAGTGTTCCTGTGAAAAGCGATATAGTTTCCATTGCCTACCTACTGATGAGGAAATGTTGACCAGTGGTGGACGGAGGAAAACCTGCATCCTACTTTGTGGCTAGGCTACGATAAACCACCGGAGAAGAGATACCTGATCCTCGGATTAAAAACAAGAGTGTGACAAGAGTATCAGGTATGATTTCAAGTGTATGGAGGGCCCAGCATTACAGTATTTGTTTGTCTTCGGTATTACGATTTTCTCTGCACTTAACCCAAGCTCGGTGATGCGGTATAATTATATTGTTCTGTTTGAGCTCTGACAGATGGTGTTCCTACATGTTTAAATTAAATCCACAATGCTCGGAGAAACTAGATTAGCTCGTACTGTTTGCACATAAACAAATGCCGGCTCTGGTCCATGCCAGAAGTTGCACCCATATTTAACTTAGGGCACCATGGAGGCTAGAAATATGGTGGATAGCCAACAACCACACATCATCAGCTCGGTCTTATTGTCTTGCCTGATAACTGCTTACCTCCTCTTGGCTCTAGAATCCTCTGTCCTCCTCTCCAAGCCTGCAAACAACAACAGCACTGTGAGCAATATAATAATGTCCATGATAAAGTAACCAAACCTGAAAAACCTTACTCACCATCTCCTATCTTCTGCAGATCCTCCTACATTCTTTTGATAAACCTATTATTGTAAATAAATCATTTACTTTTTATTATCTTTGTCCATGAGTCTTCTTTCAGTTTCAGAGCTCTAAACTCTGGGTTTAAAATCACTAAATGAAAGTTACCAACAGTTACAGTCCAGAAAAATGCTGGCTTTGGCTGACTTTGCAATTTGAGTGTATGAAATAGGGATGATAGATATTCTGTATGATCTTCTCACCACCAAATTTAGAATGGAGGTTGTCTGACAAACATTTTATATGTAGTACTCAAAGCTCTCTGCATCAATGCTGTTTATGTCATGTTTCTGCCCTCTTCATGTCACATTTCTGCCCTGTCATGATCTTCTCTCTAGCTTTGCCTCTCAGCCACGCCCAGTCTACACTCATAGCTCAATAAGCCTCATGCCCTGAACCTGTTGCATGCTCTATTTAAAAGCTCTTGTCGTCTGACTAACTCCTTGCCAGATTATCAAACCTATTATTGGTACTAAATGTCCAGTGTTTCCTCTTTGATCTCGTCTGAATCTCTTGTTTTGACCCCAAGCCTGTCTTTCGGATTTAACCTTTTGCCTGCTCCCCATCTGTTCTTGCTCTGCCCTTCTGATCCTGATAACGACAACCCTTTCTGGCTTTTGGATTCTGGACTGTCCTTTGGATTTGTTTAAAGACCTCTGACTCCCTGTGAATGACCCCTGCTTCCCCCCACGGACTCCGAGACTCTGGATTGCCCCATTGCTCATAGCAATCGCCACACTCCTCTACTGCTGCTGCGTTTCCACCAGCTACGGTGACGTCATCTGCCCAAACTCTGACAGGTGTAAACCACCTTACCTGCCTGATAAGGTTGGTGGCTGTTCATTAATGATAAACAATCTCCTGAAAACATACAGACCACTAACTGTCATATATCTGCAGATTCATTCCCACATCTGGACACAGACTCCCACCAGCAGCTGCAAACCAATAAATTGTTTAACTATTCTTGTTGTCAGGTTAAGTTTTTGAATCCAAAACCTGAGTCCTGTCAGCTTAGTTACATTTTCCACATACATTTGGTCCCTTAAAAATAGCTTCATTATTATAATATAACATATTTGTTGAATGTGGGTGGCTCAGTTTATATTTTTGAATGATCAGATGCTGTTTAAAGTGGTGGGACACATGATTAAATGTTTTGTGAAAGAGGCTGAAGTTTAAGGGGGCAGGATTGAGAAAAAGTGAGACAGACCAAAAAAAAACCAAAACCCTCTATTGTTTGGGTTGCTAGAACACAAAGTAATTGTGGACATGCAAAAAAATAAGCTGCTTTTTGAAAAGTCACGTGTTTCAAGTCCGCACAGATAAAAGCAAAGTTCTTAAAAACATTCATTTTAGAAAACTTTTTAAAAATCTTTAGCAGAAAAGTGTATGGAGAAACGTGTACACTCATGACCGATAGTTTGAGGGTGTTTAAATGAAAAATCGTATTTTGTTGGGCCAGGTGGTGCCTTTATTAGTAGCTGTGTTTTAGTTAGCCTTTTACACTATTTTATTAGAAACAACAAAGTCCATGCTCAATAATCCAAGTATACAATCCAACATTTTTCAGTCAGGTCATCTGCACAACTCCAGAGTGGAAGAGTGTCCAGCCCCTCTCAAGGAAACTGGTTCCAGAGCCAGAGCCATGCGTAGAGGTGAGTCAGACTATTTCTAGCCGGAACCTCTCAGCCTCACACACCAGCTCAGGCTCCTTCCCCACCAGTGAGGTGACATTCCACGTCCCAATAGCCAGCTTCTGTAGCCGAGGATCAGACCACTAGGGTCCCCGCACTCGGCCACCACCCATCCCACATTGCACCCGACCACTTTGGCCCCTCCCACAGGTGGTGAGCCCATGGGAAGGGGGACCCACGTCTCCTTTTCGAGCTGTGCCCGGCCGAGCTCCATGGGTAAAAGCCCGGCCACCAGGCACTCGCCCGCATGCCCCACCTCCAGGCCTGGCTCCAGAGTAGGGCCCCGGTGACCCATGTCCGGGCAAGGGAACATTAAGTCCAGGTTTCCACTCTGGAGGTGCCCCTGGTGAGAGGCGCCGAGCAGGAGTGGGCATACTCATTACCCCCCAACTTGGTGCCTGTGTGTTGGGGTTCACCCCAGGGAATGAGAGGGTGGCCTCCCTCCGACTACGTGTGGAGGGATGGGTTCTGACTGTCGTTTGTGCTTATGCACCAAACGGCAGTTCAGATTATCCACACTTTTTGGAGTCCTTGGAGGGGGTACTGGAAAGTGCACCTCCTGGGGACTCCCTTGTTCTGCTGGGGGACTTCAATGCTCATGTGGGCAATGACAGTGAGACCTGGAGGGGTGTGGTTGGGAGGAACGGCCCCCCTGATCTGAACCCGAGTGGTGTTCTGTTGTTGGACTTCTGTGCTCGTCATGGATTGTCAATAACGAACACCTTGTTCAAGCATAAGGGTGTCCATGTGTGCTCTTGGCACCAGGGCACCCTAGGCCACAGTTCGATGATCGACTTTGTCATTGTCTCATCTGATCTGTGGCCACATGTCTTGGACACTCGGGTGAAGAGAGGGGCAGAGCTGTCCACTGATCACTACCTGGTGGTGAGTTGGCTCCGATGGTGGGGGAGGATGCCGGTCAGACCTGGCAGACCCAAACGTACTGTGAGGGTTTGCTGGGAACATCTGGCAGAGTCTCCTGTGAGACGGAGTTTCAACTCCCACCTCCGGGAGAACTTTGAACATGTTCCGAGGGAGGTGGGGGACATTGAGTCTGAGTGGACCATGTTCCGTGCCTCTATTGTCGAGGCAGCTTACCGGAGCTGCGGCCGCAAAGTTGTCAGTGCCTGTCGCGTCGGCAACCCTCGAACCCTATGGTGGACACCGTCGGTGAGGGATGTTGTCAAGCTGAAGAAGGAGTCCTATCAGGCCTTTTTGGCCTGTGGGACCCTGGAAGCAGATGATGAGTACTGGCAGTCCAAGCGACATGCGGCTCGGGTGGTCGCTGAGGAAAGAACTTGGACATGGGAGGAGTTCGAAGAGGCCATGGAGAATGACTTCCGCACGGCTTTGAGGCAACTCTGGTCCACCATCCGGCATCTTGGGGGGGGGGGGGGAAGCGGTATGCCACCAATGCTGTTTATAGTGGGAGTGGTGTGCTACTGACCTCAACTCGGGATGTTGTGGGTCGGTGGGCAGAATACTTTGAAGACCTCCTCAATCCCACCGGCACGTCTTCCACTAAGGAAGCGGAGCCTGGGGACTCTGCGTCGAGTCCTCCAATCTCTTGTGCTGAGGTCACCGAGGTAGATAAAAAGCTCCTTGGTGGCAGGGCCCCAGTGGTGGATGAGATTTGCCCGGAGTTCCTTAAGACTCTGGATGTTGTAGGGTTGTGTTGGCTTGCACGACTCTGCAATATTGCGTGGACATCGGGGGAAGTTCCCCTGGATTGGCAGACCGGGGTGATGGTCCCCCTATTCAAAAAGGGGGACCGTAGAGTGTGTTCCAACTACAGGGGAATCACGCTCTTAAGCCTCCCTGGTAAGGTCTATTTGGGGGTTCTAGAGAGGAGGGTCCATCGGATAGTCGAACCTCGGATTCAGGAGGAGCAGTGCGGTTTTCATCCTGGCCGTGGAACACTGGACCAGCTCTACACTCTCAGCAGGGTCCTGGAGGGTGCGTGGGAGTTTGCCCAACTGGTCTACATGTGCTTTGTGGACTTGGAGAAGGCATTCGACCGCATCACTCAGGGAACCCTGTGGGGGGTACTCTGGGAGTATGGGGTACCGGGCCCTTTGATACGGGCTGTTAGGTCCCTGTATGACCGGTGTCAGAGCCTGGTCCACATTGACGGCATTAAGTCGGGCTTGTTCCCGGTGAGAGTTGGACTCCGCCAAGGTTGCCCTTTGTCACCGATTCTGTTCATAACTTTTATGGACAGAATTTCTAGGTGCAGCCAAGGTGTTGAGGGGATCCGTTTTGGTGGCCTTAGGACTGCATCTCTGCTTTTTGCAGATGATGTGGTCCTATTGGCTTCATCAGATTGTGATCTACAGCTTTCACTGGAGTGGTTTGCAGCCGAGTGCGACGCGGCCGGGATGAAGATCAGTTCCTCCAAATCCGAGGCCATGGTCTTGAGCCAGAAAAGGGTAGAGTGCCCTCTCCGGGTCAGGGAGGAGGTCCTACCCAAAGTGGAGGAGTTCAAGTATCTTGTGGTCTTGTTCACGAATGAAGGAAAAATGGAGCGTGAGATCGATAGGCGGATAGGTGCAGCATCTGCAGTGAAGCAGGCGCTGTACAGGTCTGCCGTGGTGAAGAGAGAGCTGAGTCAAAAGGCGAAGCTCTCAATTTACCGATCGATCTATGTTCCTACCCTCATCTATGGTCATAAGCTTTGGGTTGTGACAGAAAGAATGAGATCTCGGATACAAGCGGCTGAAATGAGTTTTCTCCGCAGGGTGTCTGGGCTCTCCCTTAGAGATAGGGTGAGAAGCTCGATCATCCGGGAGGGACTCAGAGAAGAGCCGCTACTTCTCCACGTCGAAAGGAGCCAGTTGAGGTGGCTCGGGCATCTGTTTAGGATTCCTCCTGGACGCCTCCCTGGTGAGGTGTTCCGGACACGTCCCACCGGGAGGAGGCCCAGGGGAAGACCCAGGACACGCTGGAGGGACTATGTTTTTCGGCTGGCCTGGGAACGCCTCGGGATTCCCCCAGAAGAGCTGGCCCAAGTAGATGGGGAGAGGGAAGTCTGGGCCTTCCTACTTAGGCTGCTACCCTCGCGACCCGACCCCGGATAAGCAGAAGAAAATGGATGGATGGGTCATCTGGACAGTTTCTTTTTTTGTGCTGAAACATTTCGTTAATTCACTAATTCTTCTACTGATTCTTCTTCTGGGAAGAATCAGTTTTGTTGTGTGTTTCCTTGACTGATGAAGCCTTCCAGATCGAAGGCGAAATGTTTCAGCACAAAAAAAGAAACTGTCCAGATGACCTGACTGAAAAATGTTGGACTTTTTAATTTTTTTTCCTGTGACAATTGTGTTTATTTTGCTTGTCCTTCCGATTTGTTACTTCCTGTAATCACGACAGCCTCATTTTGTTACTGTTACATCCAACAATGATCAGTCAGGTCATCTGGATGTTTTTTTTTGTCCTGATACGACATTTCGCCCTCCATCCAGAAGGCTTCATCTGTCTCAGGAAACACCAAACAAAACTGATTCTCCACCAACAGCCTACTCCAGAGTGGAAAACCCCAGTTATGTTGTTGCTAAGATGGCCTCTGGGACACGCCCTCTCCTCCAGTGCCAACCCTCTCTCTCGTTGACAGTCATGTCAAACTGGTTCAAAACACCAAAATTCATGCGCAAATAATCCAGGTATAAACTCCAACAATGTTCAGTCAAGTCATCTGGACTGTTTCTTTCTTTCTTTTTTTCTTTGTGCTGAGACGTTTCAGAAGAAACCGTCCAGATGACCTGACTGAACATCGTTGGAGTTTATACCTGGATTATTGAGCATGGATTTTGGTGTTACTTTTACAAAAACCACACACATACACACAAAAAAAAAAAAAAAAAATAGGGAGACCCTTACATTTTGGTTGCAAGGGGTGAAGTTTATAATCCGTAAATATGAAATTTTAAAACAATGTCAAATCATCTGTAAGGAATTCAGGTGGTGAGACTTTAACTAGCCACGTAAGAGGTCAACCTTATACTGAGCAATGTCCTCTTTTTGTCCACTTGATGAGAAGTTGCAATCTTGCTGCAGATGACCATAGAAATTCACTGGGAGGGAAGTTTTGTTGGCAGCTGGCATTTTTTTTACAGGGTTTCCAGTCAAACAAATAGGCAGTGTGACAAGCCAGTCAATAGAAGTCAGCAGTGATTATACAAGTTGCTTATGCCTAATGAGAAAGGTCAGCACATTGCCAAGAATGGGACACATGCCCAGTCTCACACTAAGGACAGTACACAATCCTGGACAATACTGTGCTGCATAAATACATATTCCCTGTTCCCCTACGCTGCAGAAATACATTTTTTTAAACCTTGTATCATCTTTTGAGAAAAAAAAATCTGCCACACATTTATTTTTATTCATTTACTTTTTTATTTTATTTTGATGCAGTGAATAAACATGATTTTTTTCCTGACTAAGTGAAAAACTCGTTTGCTTTATTTATTTTGTCTACATTTTTTTCAAACGCTCTCATAACCTCACAGTAACTCTCGTGTTCCTGAAAGGGGGGGGGGGGGGGGTTCAGCCACCTTAGAATTCATTGTAAAAACAAATTTTAATCCTATATTTATCATTTAAAATAATACATTCCTCTAAAAAATGTTTAACTGAACGTCTGATTTTATATTAGCCCCTTAGATAGTGCTTTATTTTTTTTATATTTGAGGGCTTCTGACAGTTCAACTCTCTCCAGTAGAGGTACATCTTCCCTGGTCAGAAGAACTGTGAAGTCTCACCTCTCATCTCGTCCGACAAAATCGTTGTAGTTTGGGTGTAAAGAGCAAAAACTCACTTGTACTGTGCACAAGTAAACATTTAGTACTAAAAAGTTGTTCCGCATGCATGCAGGCTGCAGCATCAGATGCTCCACAGCTGACAGCTGTTGGTTTCAAGGAAGGACATACTTAGCAGTTGCACTGTGCACCTGCAGCTCACTTGTATATTTGGGTCAGTACAAATGAATACAGTAGTCCATCGTTCAGTTCTGAACCCGCCCGCAGTAAGTGAAATTCCGCGAAGTAGTGATGTTATATTTATTTTACAAAGTAGTATTTATATAAATTTTAAGGCTTTAGAAATGCTTCCCACACTCTTGCAATGTTCTAAACTTTTAAACCTACGTCATTTTAACAACATACGTACAGTACTGTATATGTAGGTAGTAAATTTTACTTACCAGGCTCTACAGAACACAGCAACAGCAATCGGTTCTGGTCCAGCTCTGTTTCGGTCTGACTCAGTTCCGTTCCTGCAGATGTACCCTGCAGCAATGACGCTCACAATCAATGTTCTAAACTCTAAACCTACTAATTTTAACAACATACTTATATGTAGCTATTAAATTTTACTTAGTGGTACTAGCTCTGCTGAACACCAGCTAGCAAGTAAAATCTCTCAGTTCTGGTCTGACCCAGTTCATTGCTGCAGACTTACCCTGCAGCGACAAAGCCCACAATCAACTTAAACCTACTAATTTTAACAACATACTTACAGTACGTAGCTAAAAAAATATATATACTTACAAGGGTGTCCCCACTTAGCTTGTTTTCAGCTCTTACACTCTATCCAGTCAGATTTGTTTAGTCTCAAACATGTGCTCAATGTTGATAAAACCAAAGGGATGTTGTTTTCAAACAGGAAGTAATTACCAGTAGTCCTCCCTGCTATTTTACCATTGAATGATGTCCCCATTGAGTGTGTCAATTCTTATAAATACTTGGGCATCTTGGTCGATTCACATCTCTCTTTTAAGCCTCATGTCGAAAACTTGGTAAAGAAAATGAAAGTTAAACTGGGGTTCTTTTTTATAAACAGAGCCTGTCTAACTCTGAATGCTAGAAAACACCTTGTAACTGTAACTTTCCTTCCCTCCATTGACTATTGTGACATTATTTACATGAATGCTCCTGCAAGCTCCTTGCAGATGTTGGATGCTGTCTATCACGGTGCACTAAGATTCATAACTGGTTGCAACTACCGTACCCATCATTGCACCCTGTATTCACTGGTTAACTGGACATCATTAACTTCACGCAGACTCTCCCACTGGTACATTTTCATCTTTAAATCACTTCTTGGTTTGCTGCCTTCATACATCTCCTCCTACATGTCACTGCATGAGTGCAGCTACATCCTGCGCTCTCAGGACATTATTATATGCGGTGTACCCTCAGTGCGGATCGAACTTGGCAAAAGGGCCTTCTCCTACTCCGCTCCTGTTTCCTGGAATATCTTGCAAAAAGATCTGAAGCTCTTGACCTTGACCACTCTAAGGGATTTTGAACAACTGCTAAGTCCATGACAAAAACCAACACAGACTGTTCTTGTTTTTAGTATTTTACATCGCTTTATAATGTAGCTGTTTTTTGTTTAATTTTTAAATAATTTCTTCTATTTTCTTTACATTTCATATGCTTTTTATATGAATGTTTGTTGTTGTCTGCATCTCTTATGTGTTCTTTGTTTAACCTCCTAGGACCTGGCAACCACATATGTGGACAACCTGGCATCCACATATGCAAGAGTCTGGGTCTTGGGAGGTTAAATCAGGTCTCTCTTGTAAATGAGTCCTCGAGGCTCAAAGAGACTAACCTGTATAAATAAAGGTTGAATGAATGAATGTTATTGCAAATTAGTAACTAACTGATGTACTGCCTTGCTAGTAAAGTACACTCATGCACTTTCAGTGCAAAAAGTATGATCCTTTGTATCCTTTCCTGTTTTAAACTCATGTTTGATTTTTAATAGGAGGTATGCATTTTATCATACTTGTGGGTTATGTTTGTATTATCTAGGTTGGACTGTGACCTCTCTGACAAGGAAGGAGTGTGAGTTTGTGTGTGCGGTTGAGAGGTATGGACTATATATAGTTGGGCTCACATCCACATACAGAATGGGTTCTGTAACCAATCTCCTTGAGAAGGCTGGTCCCTATTCCCCTCTGGAATTGCTGAGCGGAATTTCCCTCGGAGCCAAGCCTGGCGGAGGCTTTCGGAGCAAAGATGTCCAGGTTGGACCAGCGTCCTGTGCCTCCGGGGAAGCATGACCAGACGGTGACGTCACTCTCCAACCGAGCTCACCAGTGTGCGTTCCAGGCAGCCGCAGTGAACAATAAGGTTGCGCTGCTGGCGTACAGCATCTCAAGAGGCTGGAAGGAACAGACCTGCCTGAGGAGACGAAGAGCTCCCTCTGCAAGGTGTATGACGTCATCCTCAACCTGTGCGCCTCTTCTGCTGTCTGCCTGTCTCGCATCGCAGCCTGGATGACGATGAACCAGAAGTCCACCTGGCTTAGTCACTCACCCTCCCTGCTGGAGAAGCTGCAGAAGGAATTGCTGGAGGGCCCCATCATGACGGACGTGCTGTTCGGAGCCAATTTCAAGGCCATGCTTGAGAAATCGAAGAAATTGGAGGAGGTGTCGGAGACTGTGCGCCATCTGATCAAGCCGCACCCCTCCCCCCCCCCCCCCGCTGGAAAGAGTGCCGTGGCCAGAGACAGCAGCAGAGATGTTCCACAGCTGTAGCAGCGTCTTCTCGCTCCGCTCCGCCGCCAGCCCCTCCCGTCAGAAAACAGCCCTCCTCATCCCGGCAACCAGCAGTGCAGCGTTTCCCCAGAGACCACCAACAGTCGCCGTCCTGGAACAACCAGCCGCAGGGCTCACGGGGGAGAAGATTCAAAAATGACTCCTTGTGGAGGATGTGTGTGTGCACAATGATGGTTTGAGTTTTGAAATAAAAGTAAACATCATTCAGAATCTAAAGTGTCTGATTTCAGCCTGACTTTCAGTTCGAATGATCTCACAGCGGCGTCTCCTCACACATCCTCCACACAAAGCGAGCTGGTGTCAACCAAACAGGTTTTTAAAATCACCACAGCTCGAGAAAACACACAAACTGCGCGCGTGACACAGCAGCCAAAGTGAATGTTTTCAGCAGACCGAGTCCAGTGGGAAACCTCGCTCTCAGCCCAGGCTGTGCGCTGCCTCCTCTGACCGCAGCGGTGATAACGCGCGCCCCCCACGACAGCAGTAGCCCTCACCTAAACAGCACCGTATGGCCAAGGGCGTGCCTCCCCTCAGCGCACACCAGCTCACATCAGCATGGATGGGAGCCCGCAGCCTGAGTGCGGTATCCGTAAAAACATGAAGTAGAACAAAACGCGTGCCCGCTTCCCGAATGTTACGTGTAGTGGCAGCAAGCATGCGCTCTAGACAGATGGATGAACTGTCTTATCAACAGGGGATACACGCTACAGTTGCAGCTCAACCCACCCCTGGTTTGGAGGAATTTTAGAGACGGTTCTGTCATCTCCAGAACAGATCTTGTTCCTCCACGTAGAAGTCCAGGAAATTCTGATCAAAAATTTAATTTCCAGGGTTCCAAACGGAGAGGAAAACACAGGGTTTTACTCTCGTTACTTCCTGGTCCCAAAACGGACTGGAGGGAAGAGACCCATCTTGGATTGTCAATTTTCAACAGGTCCATCATGGAGAGACACAATTGGCAACCAGACAACTGTTAGACAACATTCCGATCATTCCAAAGCACAGAAAGTTCCTGTGCTTCTCCTTTCAATGGACCCAGTATCAATACAACAGACTTCCGTTCGGGTATTCCCTCGTGCCAAGCACATTTTCAAAATGCATGGAGTCGGCTTTGCAGCCACTACAGAGAGCAGGGATGAGAATTCCTTTTTGTCTGGACGATCTGTTGCTGCTGACCCATTTCCAGACAGGAGGCAGTAGTGCAAACTCAGGCGCTGACGTCACACCTGCAAAATCTGGGATTCACCACAACGGGGAGAAGAGCTCAGTTCACCTGGCCCAGACGATCGTTTATCTGGGAGTGGAGTTAAACGCATTCACTATGAGGGCTCGTTTATCTCAGATGAGAACTGAAGCTCTAAAGGACCAGCTCCGCCACGTGAAGCCGACAGAGTGATAACAGCTGTTTTCATCATGCAGTTATTAGGGACGATGTCGTCTGCTCACACGGTGCGACGCCTCCAGAGGTGGTTCGCTCGTTTGCGTGTGGACCCGGTGAGGTGGAATAGACGGTTGATCGCTGTGCCCCACTTCAGTGAGAATTGACCTGAGACACTGGGGAAACCCTCTTGTTCTGTCGGAGGGAGTCCTCGTCAGCAGACCTACGTCACACGTGTCAGTTTTCACAGACGCGTCTTTGTCAGGCTGGGGAGGCACATGCATGTCTCGAGCTGTGGGGGCGCTGTGGCCACCCCACACAGCAGCTCGTATAAATGTTTTGGAATGTCGCACAGTTTTGAACATGACTCAACATTTTGTACCTGTGCTATGGAATCAACATGTTCTGATTCACACAGACAACAAGTGACTGCAGCATACATAAACCGGCAGTGGGGGTGTGTGCTCAGCCCAAATGTTACACATTACGAGATGGCTGCTGTGTTAGGCACACCAAATCTGCTCTCCATCAGAGCAGTGTACATCCCCGGTGTTCTGAACATAGGAGCGGAGGTGATGTCCAGGGGCGGTCCGCGCCACGGGGACTGGAGCCTCCATCCCGAGCTGATGGCTCAGACATGGCAGAAATTTGGCAGAGCAGCCGTGGACCTGTTTGCCACACGAGAGAACGTTCAGTGTCAACTATGGTTCTTACTGAGCCCGCGGGATGAACCACCGCTAGGGGTGGACGCGTTTGCTCATAGCCCGTGGCCCAAAATGCTTCTTTATGCATTTCCCCCACTCCCTCTGATATCATGGTTTCTGAATCGAGTTCGGGAGGAGGGACTGACAGCCCTCCTGGTGGCTCCTGCGCGCGTGAACACCCCGTGGTTCCCAATTCTACGACGCCTGTTATCGGGTCGCCCGTGGAAACTGCTGTGGAGGGAGGATGCTCTCCTCCAGGCGGTAGGAGTGATCTGGAGTTACCCAGAAATAGGCCAGCACCTTTGGCTCTGGCCGCTGAGCGGATCCGTTTAGAGAGGATGGGTCTCTCTCAAGAGGTAGTGCACACGATTCAGGATTCACGTGCTGCTTCCACCACAGTGCTGTACACATCAAAGTGGACAGATTTTCAGCGCTGGTGTACGGAGAAAGATGTAGAGGCCACCTCATATCCACTAGGTGGCGTGCTGTCCTTTCTGCAGCAGCTGATGGACAGAAATCTGGCGTTCAGCATGATTAAAATGTACGCTGCAGCCATCTCTTCTTGTCACGAAGGTTTCGGGGACAGAACAGTTTTTAACCATCCGCTGATGAAGCGTTTTTTAAAAGGTGTACAGAGGAGCAGGCCTGTATCACACCCACTTTCTCCACAGTGGGATTTAACTCTGGTTCTGCGAGCCCTGATCAAAGCTCCATTCAAGCCACTAGATCAGGTTCTGATTAAATTCTTGTCTCTTAAAGCAGCCCTGCTGTTGGCTTTAACATCCGCAAGAGGGTGAGTGATTTATCTGCCCTCTCTGTCGCTCCGTCATGTCTCAGAAATCAGGCTGATGGCAGCTCAGCTGATCTGAGGCCTAACCCAGCGTTTATACCTAAAACATCACGAGCTCATTTAAATCAAGAGCGATATCGTTGGAGGGATTTTTCCCTCCTCCCCACAAATCAGAAGAAGCATCTTTCCATCTTCTCTGCCCTGTGCATGCATTGATGTGTTACGTAGCATGCACGGCGGTACTGCGTCAGACTCAACATTTGTTTGTGCACTATAGAAATGCATCTGCATGTCGCCCATTATCCACCCAGCGCCTGTCACACTGGACGTGTGAGGCCATTTCTGAAGCCTACAGAGCATCAGATTTAGAGCCTCCTGACAACTTCAGGGCGCACTTGACCAAAGGTATCGCATCTTCGACTGCTTTGCATAATGGTATGACAATGCAGGATATTTGTACTGCGGCCGCGTGGTCAACACTCTGTTCATTTATTCGCTTTTATTTTCGTGATGTGTCGGCTTGTTCCAGGACACATTCTGTCCTTAGTGCCTTACTGAATGAATATTGTTGTTTCATGGAATCTCGTTTAACTCACATCTGACTGCATGCATTTATAGTGTGAGATGTTGTTACCAGTCACAGGTTATGACTGTTTTTCTTGTTCTATGGTCACTAATCAGTTCATGACTTCTGTCATCAATCAGTTCATTTGATTAATAATCATTTCACTTATTATTAATCTGTTCATGTTGAAGAGCTGTAGATCTGCTTGTTTTACGGCCTTTTCAGCCTCTCTTCTTTCCCGTTGAAAACTTTTCCGGGGCGTTCATGCATTCGGAACACATAAACTACGCAGTGCGCGTCTGTGCATGGTGCGCGTAATTACGCACATGGAGAGCTGAGTGACAAGACGTTTTTTGGGCAAGCGGGCGCTTCATATGGTATTCGAATGGACCCAGTGATGCGGAGACCACATCTTGCTTCGCCTTTAACCCACCAGCGAGAGCTCTTAAAGGGCGAAGCCTATACGAAATAGAACATTGGTTATGTACTGTAACCCCAGATTCTATGAGTATAGGTGTAGCCCTTTAAGCGTCGGGCCTCACTGGCTCCTAAATGGCTGAAGAAAAAAGCTATTTGGGAGCCAATTACCCGCTCTTAACGTAATTTATACGGACCGGGTGGGGCCCACACAACAGGTGGGCATGGACTAAATTTTTTCAGTGCAATGCTTTGCATGACGGGATGAATCCACCAGCGACAGCTCTTAAAGGGCTACGCCTATACTCATAGAATCTGGGGTTACAGTACGTAACCAACGTTTTTATGCTATTAGTGCTTAGTGTATATTTAATTGATGTTTTTCTTAGTTCATATCTTAGATCTTATTGCTGTTTTCTTTTACATTTTGTTCCACCACATGTACCACATGTGGTGTGTATGACAAACAAATCTCTCTGACTCGAACTAACAACACCAAGCCGTTAACCGAACCACGCCACTAACAGTACCAATAGTGTCAATGGGACCATGTTGCTAAGATAACCTCACTGTCATCATAACCACTCTGCCAAAAGGACCTTGCTGCTGTAGTTTTATTTCTTTTTCACTTTTGGTGCTTTGTTTCTGTATTATTGTTGCATGCTTTGAATGAATCCTAGTTTACATTATGTTAGTGCTCACATTAAGCGTGCAAATTATAGCCTAACAGAACCTATGAGAATCGTGCTGCTGCTGTTCGGTGTATTGTTTTTGCACTATTAGTGACTGGCATATATCTTAGAACTTTTAGTGTACTGTTTGACGTTTGTTTAGTGTATATCTTAGTTTATATCTTAGATCCTTATTTACTGTTTATTTTTACACTTTATATTTTCGCTATTGCTTGATGGAACTGCGAGCCTGTGTACACAATTTTGTTCCACTACATGTATGCGAATGCCAAATAAAGAAACTCTGATTCTGATAAACCAGAAGGGATATAACAACCCCCCCCCCCCCACACACACACACACACACACAAAAAAAAAGTGCAGTGATCCTTGCAGAACTGAATGATAACTTGCCACCTGACTTTGGGGAGGTAATATGAAATCTCCAAAGAATCCAGGAGCTACAATATTGGGAGCAACTGAACCTTAAAAAAAGTTGGTTCTGATGTAGTAGCAAGATTAGGCACAAAGCCACTTCTTGGCCACTTGGCTAGAGAAGGATGAGCTGAAGAACACCACAGAGACACCAAATGTGGCTCCAAGAACAGACTGTCAACACAACCGCAATAGAGGACAGAGACTATTACATCGGACAGGACCCAAGATGTAGGACCTAAAGTACCTCAGAGACAAGACTCCAAGGAGTCTGGACACTTTGAACTGTTGCTGGTAATTTGAGATTTGGGAAACCTCACTAACCCTGATCCACTGGTAGGAGTTGTTGATTTCTTCAGTCTTTTAATGGCTAACCCCTCAATAATAGCTCATACATTCTACCTCTTGCACTTGGTGTTTCTGCTTATTTGTAATATACAGGATTGTATTGGTTATTACTGCTATCCTTGTTTGTGTACCATCTACGTTCCCCCC
>NC_056520.1:24013953-24040595 GCF_014905685.2 Nematolebias whitei
GGAAGGGGTTGGAAAGAGGGGGTGGGGGTAGTAGAGAGGAGTGTTCTGCAGTGAGAATGTGTTCCCACTGAAGCGTAGAGAGACTGCAGCAGAGTGAATGAGGCTGTGCACCACCTGCAGTCGAGTGTGTGTGTATGTGTGTGTGAGAGCGTGATAGAGGGAAATAATCACCCAAGACACAATGATTTAATACCCTGCTCCTTTCCTCCTTTGTTATCCTCCATCCATTCTTTCCTTCTCTCCTCTTTCAACCCAGTTCTTTCCACACACACACCAGTCATCACCCTGCACCTGCCTTGTTTCAGCTTTGCGTCTTGACGGTGGCATCATGTCTGTTTATGTGTGCGCAGTTTGCACATGCTGGTGTGTGTTCAGTTTTTCCCTCCCTGCCTCTCGCTCAGCGACCTGATGCTTTTCTGTTTCCTGACGTCCATTCATTTTGACGTGTTCATTCAATCCCTTTGCTGCCTTGCTCATTTCTGTCCAAACACTTTTGTTCGTCTTATGGTCTTTACCTCATGTCTCTGGCTTAAACACTGACTATCCAGTCTCCCTGCATATGGTGCAAAATCCCCTCTGTAATCCATCCCTTTTCGCCTTTTCTCATCCAACTATTCTGCTCCCCATCATTTCATTCTCTCCCCCTCCTGACTATTTTGCTCCCCTCCTCCCGCTCTGACTAAGTGCTGCAGCATCAGTGCATGTGTGTATGTGTGACAGAGCAAAAGAGACGGACAAATGTGTGTGAACGAGAAGCACCGAGGTTCTTGAGCCTGGAGGCGAGCTCTGTGATTAGACGGGGGGGTTCTTCTGCCGGTGGATGTATTTGCCAGGACAGCGTTCTCTGCAGGCGAGCAAATGTGTGTGTGCGCAGCAAAAAGTGAGTGTGGGTATGTGAGTGTAACGGTGTCGTCGATCAGTAACGGGCTCTTCGCATTATGCAGCCGATGGTTCTGATCACACTTTGAAGGCTGATTCATCTGGACCGCGTTGTGAAGACAGACGGGTAAAAGACGGATAGATGGAAAGACAGAGCGACAGTTTTAAGCTCCTGATGCTCTGGATCCTCCTAGACATCCAAGGGTCTAGATCGTTTGTGGGATGCCGGTAGCCCCCCCATGATCCCTTTCACTTTGGAATTACAGACACACAACCAGACAGATATCAAAAATTGCTAAAAAAAAAAAATTAAAAAAAAAAAACTTTGAAAAAATAAAAATATCTAATCCGTGTTTGACACCTTCAAAGACAAAAACAACAGGATCTACTGCCCTTGCATGGTCTTTTTCTTCTTGAAATTGGTCTTTTTCGTGGTAGCGGCTGTTTCAGGATCCTATTACAGAGCCAAGAAGGGAGATAAGAGGCTGGCATACAAGACGGGACAGACACAGGCATGGCTCGCCTCAACTGGTGCCTGGCTGCTGTCATTAGCTGGGGCAAGTTCCTCTTCGCCTGTTTCTTTCCTCTGCGGGGGGCCAATCGAGACAAGGTAAGACCTGAACGAAGGGGGCAAAAGGGTACTGGCAATGGTAGACAATGCAAAGATTGGGTCAGTCTTAACAGGCTCATGATTCAAGTGCCTCAACCAATGCAAGTACTTCATTGTATCTGGAATCACAATTCTGCATGCAGTGTTCAGGATAGGCCCTGGTCTCTGTTCACCACTAAACTGTGAATTGCATTAGGCTAGGTCCTACCTAAACCACCAAATGACGTAGTTGTGGAAACGAGCTTTGCAACAGCATTTGGACCACTGTCTTTTGAAAATAAGTTGGTGTCTGTAGAAGTGCTGGTTCAAGGTCAGTTATATCTCCAAATGATCTTCAGGCAGCAAATCCATGTGGTGGAAAACCATCAGAGTTTGGATTTTGCATCAGACTTAAGCACTTGGGGTCACCTTGATTTCACAACTGCAGAATTAAAGTGCACTAGCATTGCTTTTATTTGTGTGTAGATCAGTATGCCTGTTCATGACACAGAGGCTAGAAGTGTGTCATGCCTACACTGTTCTCCAGTGTTGTAAATGACCAAATGGAGTTAATTGAAAAATAAATGCGTGCCCTATTTCCTTTTATTTCTTATTACTGTAGCTATTGGCAATTCTTGTGTTTTCCGTTTTGTTAACAGCAGTCATGAGTAAAAAGCACTCAAGGTCTTTTTTGGACACCTCAAACATCTCTGGAGCATAGAAAGACCTTTTTGTAGCAAGCAATCGTACCAGTGCTAGAAACCATGAACCAAACTCACGTAGTGCGCAGCATCCTCAGCAGTTTTCACAAATGATCTATTGCCTGTGATGCCTACAAACTAAAACATTCCACTGGATCTTTCAAAACCCGTATTGTTTGTTTGAGTCTTTGGCTTGGCAAACTTTGCTTCGATTTCAGACAAGAAAAGCTTCAAACTTGGACGTTGCCATGCGGTAATCTGCCAATCTGACTACAGTTTGTGTTGCAGTCCCATTAGAAGTCTGACGGTGACGCTGTAGCGTAGATTTCTGCTGCTCCCCATCTCCTCCAACACCAGCAGCCCTCCCACCCTAAACCCCCTCCTCACCCAGCTGCTGCAGCTTTTTATCTCTACACCCCCACTTAACTCCAACACACTCTCCCATTGCACCCTTATTCTGTAGGTGTGTGTGGAGCTGATTAGTGTCTTGTAGATACCACTAATTATACATAGCTTTAATTATAATCTTTTTTACTTTTCAGCATTGATCTTTTGTTTGTTTAACCTAGAAAAAGTAGTTTAGTTTAGGAAATAATTTTGTGTCAATTTCCATCATTTGAATTGATGTTGCTTGGTATGTATCACTTTGTTTCAGTGTATCTGAATGTTACTCATTAACTTTGGTTTCTGTAATTTTGTGTCTTAGTAACTACTTAAGGATAAAATCCCTGATCATCCCAAGTCAAGCGTATGTATTTAGTTGTAGTTCTTTAGTTGTTGCATCTCCGTTTGACTGTATAGCTTTATCGCCTGCTTCCAAAAGACAGGTGACAATGTTTTTGTTTGCCTATTGCCAAATTATTGCATGAACTAGTGGACTACCTTGAATGCAACTTGGAGAAAGTAATCACTGGATGCACATAAAAACTGATTAACCTTTGGAATTAACCTAATTCAAGACGGCTGCCAATCAATCCTAAAGACTACAGAAATTGCTATAACTCGGACAATTTTACACATATTGACTTATATAATATGTTTGTATTTAACCAGGCAATTCCATTAAGACCACATATCTCTTTTTCAAGAGAGGCCTGGGCCTGAAGGCAGCCAAAACATGCCATTTTTGTGGCCTGTGGATGGAAACCGGAGTACCTGGAAAAATCAAGAATAATGTAAATGCCACACAGAAAGAGCCCCAGGTCCAAACAGGAGATCAAACCCAGGACCTTTTCGCTGTGAGGCAACAGTGCTAACCACTAACCCACCTGACAATGGTAAGGTGAGGTGGTGCTGAGTTTGATCACCAACATATCCTTAGTGCCAATAAATCACATATATGAACATTTTGCCAATAAATGGTAAATGGACAGTACATGTTTATCGCCTTTCTATGTGATCAAGATACTCAAAGAGCTTTACAACACAATCTGTGCCCTCATTCACCCATTCATACAGCACTCTACTAGATCTCTACAAAGATTAATCAGTGCGTTATCACGTTCATACACCAATGGGACACACATTGGAGGCAATGAGGGGTTCACTGTCTTGCCCAGGGACACTTCAGCATGTGACTGCTGTTCGAATCCAACTCCCAACTCTCCCATTGGAGGATGACTACTCTAACCACTTATCCACAGCCGCCCAATAACTCTGTTGGCAAAATATTTTATAAAACTACAAGACGGGCATAATTTAAATCTTCTGGAAGTAACCATGGAATGGACTGCTACAAGTGAATAAAACAACACAATTCAAGATGTCTACCACATGCAACTCAACTTTGGAAAACACAAGAATTATGCAAATTCAGTCAGTTTTACAGATATTGAGCTCAAATTTGGCGTGGTAATAGCGGGGAGTCACACACATACTCCAAGAGCTAACGCATCACGTGAGATCATGTGACATGTTCAAATTTTGCATACATGTTCAAATTTTGCATGAAATTGTGCATAATGTATGTTTTATTTTAAGTTGGACCAAAACCTATGTAATTTAATCAATTCTCAACATAAGATGGACATAGTCTAAAACTCTGGTGAGTGATATGCAGTCCTTCAAGGAATGCTAGGGCTTTTAGTTGTCATAACGTTTAAATTTTGTAGTGATTTAATAGTCACTTCAAACTGAGGGCCCCCCTCAATGCCTCCTTGACCCTGTTTGTGACATCTTTTATTTCTTGTAAAACCATCAAAGTTCTTGCTTTTGCCATACACAGAGCTCACCCCTGCATTTTAGGGTGAATAGTTGGAGAGCCTAAAACAACCATTAAACCTCCTCCTGCCCCGGTGCTCCGTCTGCAGCGCTCCAAGTGTTTAGGTGGCCGACTGGGAGGTGAAAGTGGAGAAGCAAGGCTCCGTCTCTTCCCTCTGAGGGCTGCTGTGAGGTGTTCAGTTTCCATGGCAACGGGACTCACATGGTTCCCACACGGCAGGGCTGGGTTACTACAGGAGACGAGCTGTGGACGTATGGCCGTTTTGTAAAAGGGAGCTGGGAAAACAGAGAGGGGTTGGTGGTGCCGTGCACAGGTTTTCTCCATACGTGTTACTATGGTGACACTATTGTGACTCTATGAAAGAGTAACCCTCTCATGCCCTCAGACTTCTCTTATTCACACCATTTCCTTTGCAATTATTTTACATAATCTTCTCTTTTATCTACCTTTAGTAGATCTGGCTTCTATTTTCCTGTGATTCAGGGTCAATTTCTTGTCTTTGGCGTTCATTTGGCTCTGTATGTGTTTAACTAATGCTGCCCTGGTCAGTAGATTCACATCAGGCAGCAATCCAGACAGCCAAAAGAGGAAAAGGGTGATGGGAAACCTGTCTGCTGAATGGCTTCTTATTCTCTGCTTCCAGATTGCCTCTACAGCACATGCATGAAAACCTCGTTCTTTTCACGTAGTATTTGTCAACGCCGCCTTCACACTGAGAAATGTCAGGCGGTGGTGGCGAGTGGCGCAAGGTACCATGCCCAGAGAATTGTAGACGTTTTCCCCGAATGGTTCATTGTACGATGCACCACCAGAGCTTGATGGATGCTTTGTTAATCCAGCATTAAAGCTTTAATGTGACGGCTTCTTCAATACCAGATGAGAAGGAGGCATTGAATCCTCAGCTCCCATTCAGTTTCTTTCTCATATCATATATATATATATATATATATATATATATAAAATGCACTGCCTGGATAAAAACTGGTAAACACCTGGATTTAATTAATTACTCATTACAGCATGTGTGATTCTGTTTCAGCAGCAACAAGTTATTTACTTCTAACCGATGCAGTGAGTAGCTTCTCATTTGTTGAACAACCATGTTGAAAGACACATCCTGTGGTCGTGGAAAAGACGTTCATCTGTTTTTGAATGGTCTAATTATTGGCAGTATCAAGCAGAGAAAACCTCTAAGGACATTGCTGACACTACAAAAATCAGGTTAAGAACTGTCCAACGCTTTATTAAAAACTGGAAGGACAGTGGGGAGCGAGCATCAGGGCCAGAAGAGAGGCGGCAGAGTGATGCACCCATCAGGTCTGGTGCCCACCATACAGGCCTGTGGGGGCGGTCTATGATCTAGGGTTGCTGCAGTCGGTCTGGTCTAGGTTCAGCAACGTTATGAGCCCAAAGAATGAGGTCAGCTGATTACCTGAATATACTGAATGGCCAGGCTCTTCCATCAATGGATTTAATGTCAGGATTCATCGTGCTCAAACTGTGAAAGAGGAGCATGAGACGTCACTTTCACACATGCATGGGCTACAGAGTCCAGACCTGAACCCCATAGAGAATATTTGGGATGTGCAGTGGTCCAGTGCTCCCGTCATCAATACAAGACCTTGGTGAAAAATTAATGCAACTCGGTGCATAAATAAATGTTACTGACACAATACATGATAAAATACAATATGGTACAAAATGACACAATAGGATAAACACCACAACACAATGTGATACAAGACAGTGTGCGATGGAAGAAAAGATGATGTTTCTTGTGAGGAGGGAATCAAGGAGACTATTTTTTAAAGTACATTTTTTATCTTTATTAAAAGCAATGAATTGCTGTGGCTGAGTGGTTAGAGCAGTTGTCCTACAATTAGATGGTTGGCAGTTCGATTCCACCATCAGTGGTGGAATGGATGACACAATATGATGCAGTCACGTGTTGAAGAGTCCCTGTGCAAGATGCTGAACCATTCTTTGCCTCCGATGTGTGAATGAACGTGATCTAAAGCATTGAGTAGTCTCTATAGAATGTCAAAGTTCATGTTCAATAATCCAGGTAAAAAATCCAACTAAGTTAAGTCCTCTGGATGGTTTCTTTTTGTTGAAACTTTCGTCTTTCATCCAAAGGACTTCGTCAGTCTGAGGAGCCACAACAAACTCAGTCCCACAAGCAGCACACTCTCATAGTGGGCCAACCAGTTTGATGGTGATAAAAAGGTTTCTGGAGTCATGAGACATAATGTTTCAACAAAAAGAAACCATCCAGAGGACCTGACTTAACTCAGTTGTATTTTTTTACCTGGATTATTGAGCATGAACTTTGATATTTTGAACCACTTTGGCCATGGCTGCCACAGACGAGTCGACGGGGGAGAGGGCAGGCCCCAGGAACCATATTATCACCATCAAAATGTGAGTGTGCTATTTATGGGACTGAGTTAGTTGTGGATCCTCGGACTGAGGAAGTCCTTTGGATGAAATATGAAACAGTTCAACAAAACAAAACCATACAGAGGACCTGACTGAACTTTGTTGGATCTCTACAGAATGATTTGTTCAGAATAGCTTTGTGGAGATGCAGTAGAGTGCTGCATGGATGGGTAAAGATTGTGCTTGAGTATCCTGGTTGGATAGAAAGTTGCTATAGAAGAATATCAACATAAATAGTTCATTTATTTACCGAAATATTTTACAGCCAGTGCATGAGTACTTCCTCCTCTGATAGCCAAGCTAGGTCCCATCCAGTCATCTGGAGGTGACTGGCCTTTGGATGCTTGTTTGGGGGACCTGCGATGTGTTCTTCACTTGAAGCCAAAGCAGGGCAGCTATCTCGTTACTATTGTTGCATGTTTACAGTGAGAGCATTTAAAAAACCACAAGTGAGTTGTGACATCTTTCCAGTACGCTCTCCCTCTTTTCTTTGTGAGTTTGGTCAGTTTAGACGTGTCTGTACACTAAAAATAATAGTGCTGCATATACACGACACACCGTACGCTCCGCTCTGTCCTGGTTTCAGTCCTATCTCACAGACCAGCAACAATTTAGTCACATCAACTGCTGCTCCTCCTCCATAACCCCTCTATCCCAGGGTGTTCCCCAAGGTTCAGTGCTTGGTCCTCTACTTTTTATCCTTTACATCCTCCCCCTTGGTAATATCATCCATCGACATGGCCTCCATTTTCACTTCTACGCTGATGATATACAGATTTACATTTCTACTACATACATAAACCTCAACATCCATTCCACCCTCACCCATTGCTTAACTGATATCAAAATCTGGATGAAGCACAATTTTCTCAAATTAAATACTGACAAAACTGACATACTCGTCATTGGTCCAAACAGTGTTACCAAGTCCACTCAAAACTTCTGCCTCAACTTTGACATCACTCTCACTCCATCACTACTCATTCGTAATCTTGGTATTCTTCTCGACTCCACTCTTTCATTCGAATCACATGTCAAACAGATAACTCGAACTGCATTCTTCCATCTCAAAAACATAGCACGACTTCGCCCATCACTCACTTTCTCCACTGCTGAAATCCTAATCCCTGCCTTTGTCACATCCAGAATCGACTATTGCAATAGCATTTTGTACGGTACACCGTCCAAAACTCTCAACAAACTGCAATATATTCAAAACTCTGCATCCCGCCTTCTCACATACACCTGCTCCTGGGAACATATCACTCCTGTCCTGCAGAAACTCCATTGGCTCCCCGTCACTCAGTGCATCCATTTCAAGATCCTCCTCATCACATTCAAAGTCCTCCATAATCTGGCCCCTCCATACCTGACCCACCTACTCCAAAACTACGCTCCTTCTCGTTCCCTCCGCTCCTCCAATGCCAACCTTCTGTCTCTCCCCTGTAGGACCAAGCTCCGAACCTGGGGAGACAGAGCCTTCTCCATCGCTGCCCCCACCCTCTGGAACTCACTGCCCCAACAGCTTTGTGCCTGCTCCGATCTCTCCACTTTTAAGAAAGAACTCAAAACCCACCTGTTTAAAATTGCTTTTAATGTTTAAATTTGCCCCCTTTTTTAAATGTTTTACTGTGTTTTTACGTGTTATGCATTGTTGATTTTATTTATTATTTATTTTTTACTCATGTAAAGCATCTTTGAGTATTTAGAAAAGTGCTATACAAATAAAATGTATTATTATTATTATTATTATTACTGGGGGTAGTAAATGTTATCGGGGGTGAAATGTTAACAAGGGCCAGATTTGGCCCACGGGCCTTCAGTTTGACACATGTGATGTATAGGCTTTTTGTCACAGAGGCCATCTTAGCACCAGCAAACTGTTTTTTTCCCCCCCACTATGGAGTATGCTGTTTGTTTGGAGGCTCCTCAAATTGAAGAAGTCCTTTGGATCAATGTCGGAATGTCTCAGCAAAAAAAAATAAAAAAAAAATCCAGATGACCTGACTGAACATTGTTAGATTCATACCTGGATTATTGAGCATGAACTTTGATATAAGCTTTGGCGTTTCCTCCAACTGAAGTTATTATGAGAACACAGATGTTTATTAATTAATTATATGCAGTGGTGTAGTCTACAATTTTGTAGTGGGTATACTGTGTTTAGAAACCAAAGTACACTGGTTAGTACAATGTAATCGTCAATTTATTTTGATTTTTAAGCATATTGAACATTTCCAAATTTCTCTGATGCTTATATTTGAATAAATGAACAACAAACTTTGTACAACAGTTGGCTTTGTATTAAAAACATGTTATAGAATTTATAAAACAGTATCAAAGCAACAAGTGTTCAAGTATTAAGTAGTATAAGTACAGAATTATACAATAAATCTATGGATAAGAAAATGTAATAAACAGTAGATTGTTATGGAAGCATTTAACAAATCAATGACACATGCCTAATGATATGTCATGTATCATTGGGCACTTTTTAGTGGGTATACTGAAATTCTTAAGCTTTTCTAGTGGGTATACTCTGTATACCCACGTATCGTGTAGACTACACCACTGATTATATGCCATGACCTTCATTGGGGGCGGGCCACCCCTGCCAAAACACAGTCTGATATAATACAATTATATTTATTGTCCCTTTGAGAAATCTGCTCGGACATGCTGGTTTGGGAATAAGAGCCTGACCTCAATGTGCAAGAATGCTTTAGCCATCATTCCCAAGCAGCACTAGAATCTGTCGATAACCAATTTTATAAACGTGTATTCAGGCTTAACAAGGAGACAAAATAAAAAAAAAAGATGCATGCACATGCCATATATGTGGCAGCAAATATGCACAGATCTGCTGAATGAGTTTGAGAGCTCTTTGAAGGCCACTAGAGGCTGCTAGCAACCCAGTTTAGACCAGTTCTGAATAGGCAAATAGTGCAGGTAATGTCTTAAACACGTGCACTAACATCCATTTAAAAAGCATCCCGTGAGTTAATGTGACTTCAACAGCACACAACGCTGTCCGGTTTGCTGACGTTATGTAAATAAAACACACGCAGAGGCGAACACGTGTACAAATACACACAGAGATTATGTGTCAGCTCGGCCTGTAGACTGTAGTAAGTGTTACAGTGGAAGTGATGGAGAGCAGCAGGGATCAATAGAGGGTGTTTTCTCAAAATGAATTGGCTCTTAGCCTTTTATGGATCTGACTGTGAAGTGATGTAATGTCCCTGTGCAACTGCTACAACGTCGCTTCAGGGTCTGTGGTTCAGATGTGCATAATGCAGCCACTTAACAGGAGGAGAAGACGTGGTAACTTTTTAAAGTGTTTGCCATTTTTATTTACTTTGTCAGCATATAAAGATTGATTCAGCATGTTGATTTAAAAAACGAAGTAAATAATGGTTAGGAAAGCTTTTAAAATGTGTGCTAAGTTTGGGGAGGAGAGAACGTTGTTTTATAGGGTTACAAAGTAAGTTAAGTAAATGACATTTCCTGTGAAATTCTTGTTGTTGAATGATTTTTGTTGAAACCAGCTGAAAAGGTTTCTAACCAGTTAATGTGAAATTGAATTTGGACAGCTGACATTTGCTGAAAGCAGGAACATAAAAGGAAGAAAATGTGTAAAAAAAAAAAAGAATAAAGAAGGATTCAGCAGAATAAGCTGAAATAGATAGAGGCTAAATTGAAAAAAATCTTAAATTAGCAAAAAAACAGTTGAAAAAAGCAGAAAGACGCTAAAAAAAGCATAAAAAGTTTAAATATTTTAGAATTATCATAAAAGATGGGAAATTAGCCAAAAAGAAAATAGCAGGAAAAAGGCCTTAATAACAGAAAAACACATAAAAAATAAAATAAAATAAAAAATATATAAAAAGTTTGTAAGCTCAATCGTCCAGGTAGATAAAAACAAAAAAAGGTTAAGTCATGTCATCTGGACAAGTTTCTTTAAGTTTCTTCTCCGTTAAAGAAGCTTGTCCAGATGACATGATTTAATTAATCTTTTTTGTTTACATAAAAAGTAGCTAAAAAAAAAAAAAGCCAAATCAGAACAAAAGCTAAAATGAGCTGTAAAACCAGCACAAAAGTATTGAAGGAGGCGGAGAGCTCCATTCATTTTCAATGAGATAAACATGGCCGAAAATGTTGAATATTATTAAAAAAAAGGTAAAAATTGAACAGATAAAAAGAGTCACGGCAGGAATGTCCTGAATGAGCTGAAGGTTTGGATATATAAATTGTTGACAAAGCATAAAAATTCCAGAACGAGTTTTGTGTCGAAAAATGCACAGAAGAAAAGTGGATGTCACTTATAAATGATAAATGGACTGTACTTATATAGCACCTTTCTATCTTATCAAGATTCTCAAAGCTCTTTACAACACAATCTGTGCCTCATTTACCCATTCATACAGCACTCTACTAGATCTCTACAAAGCTAATTGAACTAATCATTCTAGAGAGACTAATCAGTGCTTTATCATATTCATACATCGATGGGACACACATCAGAGGCAATGAGGGGTTCAGTGTCTTGCCCAGGGACACTTCAGCATGTGACTGCTGGTGGATTTGAACCCCCAACTCTTGCACGACTGCTCTAACCACTCAGCCACAGCCGACCCAATTCTCAATAACGAGAATGGTTCAGAAACATTCACACAATGAGCACGTCCAGAAACAGCAAACTGAGAAATGCACAAACACCTATTTTAATGTGTTCATTTGAAGCTAATGTTTGAAATACTGCATGCACGTTTTGTTTTACAAATGTTTAAAGTTTGAATTATGTTTTGTTTTTTATGTTTTATAATAGTTTGGTTCATTGCCGGTAGTAAATCGGACCCTTCAGGATGGGAGTTGGACTCCTCCAGGACTGCCCGTTGTCACAGATTCTGTTCATAACTTTTATGGACAGAATTTCTCGGTGCAGCCAGCAGGCGGAGGGATTCAGTCTTTGCTCTTTGCAGATGATGTGGTCCTGTTGGCGTCATTGTGCCGTGATCTTCAGCTCTCACTGGAGTGGTTCACAGCCAAGTGTGAAGCAGCTGGGATGAGAATCAACACCTCCAAATCTGAAGCCATGGTCCTCAGTCAGAAAATCTGCCTTCTCGGGTTTAGGAGTGAGGTTCTGCCTCAAGTGGAGGAGTTCATGTATCTTTGGGTTTTGTTCACGAGATTGACAGATAGATTGGTGTGGCATCTGTGACGGTTCGTTGCGGTGAAGACGGAGCTGAGCTGTAAGGTGTAGCTCTCGATTTGTCGGTCAGTCTAGGTCATGAACTCTGGGTAGAAAGAATGAGATCATGGGTCATTAACTTCATGCAGACTCTCTCACTGGTACATTTTCATCTTTAAATCACTTCTTGGTCTGCTGCCTTCATACATCTCCTCCTTCATGTCTTGTCTCTGCGTGAGTGCAGCTACAGCGTGCGCTCTCAGGACATTATTACCTGCAGTGTCCCCTCAGTGAGAAATGAACTAGGCAAAAGGGCCTTCTCCTACTCTGCTCCTGTTTCCTGGAACATCTTGTAAAAAGACCTGAAGCTCTCGACCTTGACCTCTCTAAGTGGCTTCAAACATCTGTTAAGTTCCTGGCAAGAACCAATGCAGACATGTTCCTGTTTTTAGTTTTCTTATAATCTAGCTGGTTTTTTTTGTTTTTTTGTTGCTACTTTTCCTTTTTATTGTCATTTCATTTTTACAATGGAGCTTTAGGGTCACGCAAAAAAAATAAAAATTAAAAGCCATAAAATTACGAGAATAAAGTCATACAGACTTTTTCTTTTTGCAGCACTCGTGACTCCAAGAGTCGGATCCACAATGTGACCTGTCAATCAATCCAGTAGGTGTGTCAGAAAATGAGCAATCTGAAGCTAAATGCTCCTTACCTGCAGAGAGCTGCTGCAGCCCATCAGAGTGTACCACCGTACTGTAAGCAGGTTCAAAATCCTGATACTGTTAATAATCTGATGCTGATGTGTTAACAGATTACCAGTCTCCTTATTTGTAAAACCAATACTAAAGTATAACTTAACAAGATGCTGAACATTCTTCATTTTACCACAGTTAAAATGTGGTAAAGCCTGCTTTACCGTGTCGGAGTTTGGATAATATTACGACTCATTTAGCTTCAGATTGGTCATTTGCTAACACGCTTACTGGATTGATTGACAGGTTGTATCATGGATCCGACTCATGGGAAAAAAAAATAAAATAAATGAGAGCTGTTAAAAAAAAAGTCTCGTATGACTTTATTCTCATAATATTAAGACTTTATTCGACTTTATTCTCGTAATTTTATGGCTTTTAATTTTTTTCCTTAACGTGGCCCTGAAGCTCCGTCGTACATTTTCACTTGTTAAAATAAATAATAATAATTTGTATGCATCCTTTATGATTGCTTATTTTTGTCTTAGTTGTCCACTGTTGTCATCACTCTTTGTTAAGATCAGGTATTTCTTGTAAATGAGTCCCCGAGGCTCAATGGGATTAACCTGTATAAATAAAGGTTGAATGAAAAACATTGGATGCATGTGGTTGGAATGAAGTTTTCTCTGCAGGGTAGCTGGGCTCTCCCTTAGAAATAGGGTGAGAAGTTCAGTGATCTGGGAGAGCCTTGGAGTAGAGACGCTGCTCCTCCACATCGAGAGGAGCCAGTTGAGGTGTTTCAGACATCTGGGAAGGATACCTCTTGGATACGGCATGTCCGACTGAGAAGACCACGGGGAAGACATAACACCCTGGACAGACTGTCCTCCCAGAAAAGCTGGAAAAGGTGGCTGTGGAAGAGATGTTTGGACCTCCCTGCTCAAGCTGCTGCCCCCAAGACTAGTCTCTGGAACAAGCAGAAGACAATGGAAGATAATGGATGAATAATTGTTATGATAGAAAGTATGACTGGCTCAAATTGCAATATCTACTCTTAGAATTTAATGAAAATTCTATCTATAACCAATTATAGTATTGATATGAGATATATTGGAGTTTAACTTCTTTGTCCAGCCTTTCGCAACAGTTCTGTATATATTGGGGAAAGTAGTTGCCATCACTCAGTGTACAACCCAACTCATCCACAAATAAAGTACAACAGAATCAAAATTAAGAGAGAAAACAAAACGACTGGCACCATGAAACACTCAACTTGTTTCCGAAAACCTTCTCAGATCAGCTTTCTCTATCCAGGACTTCCTAGAGTCCAACATAAAGTAGGCCAATAATTCAGCAAAGACTTCATCCTGTCATGGAATTTCCATGTCTGCTTCTTATTGTGTCAGACAGCTCCAACTGACCCGAATCCCTCGCTGCTGCTCGCTTCTTTCATGTTACGTACACAGTATCGAGATCTTACCTTGTACAAAGGAAATAGGACAGAAAAAAGCAAAAGTCAAAAAGCATCCATCATTTAAACCTGTGTGTATCTATCTATCCATTATCTGTCCTTGCGAGGAGATTTATCTGGCTTTCAGCTGTGTCACAGCGGTCAGTTCATTTTGCAAATATTTTGCAGGAGGAGAGCCAATTTGAAAACAGGAAGGGGCTGCCGATGAAAAATTGAAGCGAAATTAGTGCAGGCATGAGTGAGCATGCTTTCTGAGAGGTGGAGGGAAGGAGAGAGGTGAGGTATGCAACGCAAGTACACTACGATGACGGGAGGGTGGAGGATGGTCACAGTATAGACTGTGTGTATGTGTGAAAAGGAGGGGAAAGGAGGGGCTAACAAGGATCATTTAAGGAGAAAGGAAAGAAAAGTAAAAGGCCAGGACCCCCCTCCTCTTCTACAAATGCTCCTTGCAAGAAAGTTGCCACACTTCAAGAGAGAAGAAGGCAAGACTGAGCTAGAGAGAGAGCTGAAGGAAGCAGGAATGGAAACGAGGGAAAAGACTAAAGCCATCCAAGAGAGAAAATGAGAATATTGCTATCCTGAGTCCTCAGCATGCATCTGCATCTGTGTGGAAGCGCTGGGAATTTCTGGGATCACCGTTTCCCGCTGTGAGGCTAGAAAAGTTGATCCAAGGATGCCCTCTGTGTCTCTGTCGCTGCCATCTGCCCTGGCAGGGAGGGCTAGGACCTGGGTTTGTCTCTCCTGCATGTTCTGGGTAAGAGACCACCGGTCTGCAGACATTGCCTCATTGAAAGGGTTTTTCTTTGTGAGAGATTTATCCGAGGTCCGTGTCACACGTATGAATGACCAAGTTGTGTTCATGTGCTAAGCCCGTGGATGTGGACAGCTCACAATGAAAGCTTTCCAAAATTTGGATGCAAATTGACAAAAATCTGAAACCAACACTTCCATTTACTGAAATGATTTGGTATCATTCAGTCAGCTTTCTTCCTTTGGTCGTATCTTGCATTGGACAGAGGAGAAACGTTGATCTGTTCAGTGATCCTGGCAAGACTAATTTAGTTGACTTTTCTGTGGCAACTTGCGTTGACGCTTCAAGTCCACGCAACCTTGGAGCTCAAGCTATTTCTGGGTTCTCCTGTATAATTTAATCTACTGCTGCTCACGTCTTCCTCCTTCTATCTGGGACTGACTGAGAGTGTCAGGAGCTGGGGGGTGGGGGTGGGGGGGGGTTTCACGCAAGCAGCCAACCCAAGAAAATAAACACTAGAAGTTGACTTATGTGGTCAAATTACCACAACATTTGTCTTCGGCTTTAATGAATCACATCTTATCCCCTACTATGTGTCTGTTAGTAAAATATCTTATGCACCACTTGAAGAACTTTAATGAAACATCGGATGTGCATCTTCAGATGATTAGTTTTTTTTTTTGTCAACCCAATTCAAGATGGCCATACAGCTAATTGCTCTTAGAAACCAAAAAATGGCAACCTCAGTCAAAATTACAGATATTGATCTGACACTTGGTGTGGTAGTAGCTATGAGTCAGTCACAACACATAATCTGAGCTTGATATTATGCAGAGTGTTAATTTCATGTTTTGACCAACAGAAGATGATCTTAGTCCAAAACTCTGGATTTGCAGCCCCTTTAATAGTGCAAATGTTTATGAAGCATTCACATGACTGTGATCCATTTTTCTTCTGTACATATTTTGACGCAATTCTCGTCCCGCAGTTTTCAAAGTATTTCAGCAAGTCATAAATCAAAACATTCAGCTCTTTCAGGACAATCCTGGTATGACTCATGGTATTGGTGCAACTTTGGCTTTTTGAAATATTTAGCCTTTTCTGCCATTTTTTCCTCATAGAAAATGAATTGAGCTCATTTGACATCCTTCACATCTTTAGATCTGTTTACAACCTTTTACTGCTGCTTTCATATTTTGTTCTGCTTCATCTTCTTTCAGCTTCCTTGTGCAAATTAAATTGTATTTTTCAGCTGTTTTCAACTAATTTCAGCTGTTTGTTTTTTTTCAGCTGTTTTGTGCTCCTTTCAGATCATTTCTGCTAACTGCAAAATTTTTGTGCTTCTTCTAACTTCTTTCTGCTAATTTCAGCTTGTTCTGCTCATTTCAGCTTTTTCTGCTAGTTCAGCTACTATTTAGCTGCTGTTGGTTTTTTTTGTGGCTAATTTGAGATTTTTCAGCTAATTCAACAGATTTTTACACTCATTTCAACTTTCTTCAGTCTAATTCAGCAAAACGTGCTTTCTACACTTCCTTCTGGTAATTTAAGCTTCTTTCTGCCTTTTTAGCTATTTTCAGCAGTTTTTTTGTTGTTGTTGCTAGTTTCAGTTTTTTTCAGATAAATTCCACTTCTTTGTGCTCATTTCTGCTTCTTTCAGCGTAATTGGCCAAACATGGTTTTTTTCTGTTTTAGTCTGCAAATTTTAGCTTGTTCTACCTTTTCAGCTACCTTTATAGCAGTTTTTAGCTAATTTCGGCTGTTCTCAGATAAATTCCATGTTTTTCATGGTAATTTCTGCTACTTCCAGCCTAATTAATTTATATCTGCTCATTTCAGTTTTTTATGCTAGCTTATACTCCTTTCTGCCTTTTCAGTTACTTTTCAGCTATTGTTTGCTAATTTCAGCTTTTTTAGGTAATTCCCCATTTTTTGTGCTAATTTCTGTTTATTTAAATCTAGTTCAGCAAATATGTGTTCTTTCTGCTTTCTTCTGCTAATTCAACCATGTTCTTTTTTTCAACATGTTTTTAGCTAAGTTCAGCTGTTTTTCAGCAAGTTCTTCTGCAATAAGAATTCACACTGCAGTTTTGCAGAAAATGCAGTTTCTCTAGTTTTGATTAGATGCTTCTGCATAAAAAATAACAAAGACTGTAGGCTTTTGATCATTAGCATATCGCCGTATCCCATTCTGTTGCCTTTTATGCAACTTGCAGCGGTTTTGCTTGTTAAGAAGCTGGATTTGTTGCATTTATGATTGTATAACGTGCACACTGTGTGTAAGGATAGCACCCAAGTATAAATGAGGCATCTGCCCTACTTTTGTGCAGCTTGCAGTGGAGAAGTGAGCCATTTAGATGCAAGAGGAAAGGGGCTGGATGCAGGGAAACGCTCTCTCACACACACACATGCACAGCATTGAATGTTCCAGATGCAAGGCTTTCTAACGCTGCGTCATCACGATCCTTCTTCACGGGAAAAAAACCCAACTAAATGAACGATGAGAGTCGGAGAACCAGACGGATGTTAGGGGGTGTGACATTAGTAGCAAGAAGAGTAAAATGAAGCTGAGTGACGTGCAAGAAGTTAGCTCGGAGAAAGCTCCTCAAATATACACTGTTAATAATTTATCAGCCCCCCCCCCCCCCCCCCCCACACACACACACACACACACACACGCTGAGTGAAAATATTAGATTTGACGTGCCAACAGAAAAAGCCACAAATGCAAGCTGGTTCCTACGGCGCTGGTCAGTGTGAGCTCATTACAGACCTGCAATATGTAAAACAGCTCAACACGAGCAGCAGCAGCACAGACGAATGAGTTTCAACAGATTCCTTAAAAAAAAAGACCTTTCCTACTGATCTGAGCTCAACCAGTGTGTTTACTGCAAATGTTCTTAATGTTTCCCTTTTTGCAAATTAAAGGTCGGTGAAGGAATGCCTATCCTTCGCCACATTTTATCCCAGAGCTGGAGTGTATTTTGTTCCAGTGGCAGGTTGTGCATTTCTCACCTCAGCCTTCAATGTTGTCCTGCCTGAATTTATCCATCTCTTAGTTCTGTCATTTTGACGCCATGGCTACACAAACCATCAATAATACACAGTAACATAGAATAATATGGTGCTGCATCACAGAAAATATCTAATGTAAGAATGATGTCAATACAACTCAACTCAACAACAAATAAGGTTAGATTGCATCATCTGGACCAGTTTCTTTAAGTGAGAAACGTTTTGTCTCCCATCCAGAGGACTTCCTCAGTCTATGGCCTGCCAACCAGATCTGTCCCATAGGTAGCCTTCACTGCTGTGTTTCTCAGATCAACAAGTTTCATTCAACTGCAGCCACAACTGCACCAAAAGCATCAACATGGATGTGAAGAATTGAAAAAATTAAATAAAATCATAAAAATTTGAATAAAATGCATTTTTCTACCAGAAGTCTGGATTATTTAAGCACAAACTGCATCCTCCTTTGTTTCCTCAGAGTTCAGTTCCTCTGTCCTACAGGTCATCATGGTGTTCTTGTTCCAAACAATAGATCTTTTCCCTCACCATGAAAGCTAACGCTGAAAGTCCAGTCTGTTCTGACGTGTTTCTGTCATAAGTTTTAATTCACTTTAGTGCTGAGAATATCTGCTCGACATTTAGTTTTTGAAAAACGCAATAAATGCAGTGTCTTAGCTCCGACCAGTACGCTCACTGACCATTCAATTAAATGACATAGAAATGCTGACGTTGTCTAAGGCCTGCTAGAAGGCCCCGATGTCACCAACTCAGCATCTGATTGATCAAAGAAACAGTTTCATTGCAATTTTATTTTGAGCAACAGGTGCCTGCACTGTTGATTCTGAAGGCCTCGAGGCAGATTTCTTTGCCCTAGCAACAGATGATGGTCAAAATATGATTGGATAAAAGCTCTATATAATTCAAGGATTCAACCTTTATTTGTTGTTCCACCACATGTGGTGGAACGAAATTGTGTACACAGGGTCCCAGTTACATCCAATAAATGTATGAAATGTAAAAGAAAAACAGTGATAAGATCTAAGATATGAACTAAGGAAGACGTTAACTAAAAATATGCTAAGCACTGATAGCATAAAAACAATAAAAACAATATGCCGAACAGCGGCACGAACACGAGTCTGTGTGAGCAGATGTGCACGCATGAACACAGCAACAATGAAACAGATCAGCAGCAACATGAAACAGATCAGCAGCAACATGAAACAGATCAGCAGCAAAATGAAACAGATCAGCAACAACATGAAACAGATCAACAGCAACATGATGTGTTTTTTCACAGTGAATATTCTGGTTAGATATTCATGAGTCTAACAGCTTCAGGATAGAAGCTGTTCCTCAGTCTAGTGGTTTTACTCTTAATGCTCCTTAACCTCCTTCCTGAGGGGAGCGGGGCAAAAAGTGTGTGTGCTGGGTGAGTGGGGTCCTTCATGATACAGGTGGCCCTGTTCCTGCATCTGGAGGTGTAGATGTCTGTGATGGTGGGGAGACTGACTCCAACAGTCTTCTGTGCAACCTCCACCATAATCATAATCATCTGCTACTGGAAGCTGTAGCGCCAAGAGAAAAACTATGAAAAGTATGAATTTGTGTGTGTGTAGTAGTAGAGTGCTGTATGAATGTGCATGTCCAAGTTAATGAGGGCACAGATTGTGTTGTAAAGTGCTTCGAGGATATTTATAAGACAGAAAGGCGCTATATTTGTACTGTCCATTTACCAAATGAATCGAACAGATGTTTCAGAATAATATTAATAAATAGAAATAATGCACTAAAATGTAAGTCTGTGTTTCTGGTTGTGTTTAGGTCAGCAGAGAAGGTCTTGCTGGTCCTGACGGTCCACCACTGTTTGGTTTTCTATTTTATGTTGAGAAATAACAAGGTTGTAGCAAACAGTCAAACCTTCAATATAACGTTAGGCAAGATGTCATGAGACGTCACACTCAGAGTTGTCTTTTACAACCACCACATCAAACTTTAAGTCAATATAAGTTGAGTTTCAAAGGTACTTCTATTTTCTGAAAGTTGAAATAACTTCTGTCAAGTGCTTTATGAGATCTTTTACCAAACGCCAAATGGAAAAACTCCATACAGACATTGGAAAAGCTTTAAACAAATTTTGTGTACCTTGCACACTAAGTATGTGTTACAAAAGACTCTCAGCTAATACCACACCAAATATTAGCTCAATATAGGTAAAACTGAGTTATATCCATTTTTGCATTTCCTAAGGTTGATTAGCTGTGGCAGCTATCTTGAATCATGTTGTTTCCAAAATGTTAACAGTTGTAGATGTATGTCCAATTACTACTTTCTGTAAGTTACATGAAAATGTATCCAGTGGTTTTTGAGATATTTTGCTAACATCCATCCATCCATCCATTTTCTTCCGCTTATCCGGGGTCGGGTCGCGGGGGTAGCAGCCTAAGTAGGGAGGCCCAGACTTCCCTCTCCCCAGCCACTTGGGCCAGCTCTTCCGGGGGAATCCCGAGGCGTTCCCAGGCCAGCCGAGAAACATAGTCCCTCCAGCGTGTCCTGGGTCTTCCTCTGGGCCTCCTTCCGGTGGGACGTGTCCGGAACACCTCACCAGGGAGGCGTCCAGAAGGCATCCTAAACAGATGCCCAAGCCACCTCAACTGGCTCCTCTCGACGTGGAGAAGCAGCGGCTCTACTCTGAGTCCCTCCCGGATGATCGAGCTGCTCACCCTGTCTCTAAGGGAGAGCCCAGACACCCTGCGGAGAAAACTCATTTCGGCCTCTTGTATCCGAGATCTCATTCTTTCGGTCACAACCCAAAGCTCGTGACCATAGATGAGGGTAGGAACGTAGATCGATCGGTAAATTGAGAGCTTCACCTTCTTGACTCAGCTCTCTCTTCACCACGACAGACCTGTACATTTTGCTAACAGACAAGGACAAAAACAATCATCTGCGCTTACCTTTTGGCAGAAATACATCCATCCATCCATTGTGTTTTACCCGCTTTTTCTATTTTGGGTCACGGGGTCGCCAGTGCTCATGTCCAGCAATCACTGTGCGAGGGGCGGGGTACACCCTGGACAGGTCTCCAGTCCATTACAGGGACACATAGAGACAAATGAGACAAACATCTATTCACTCTCTCACTCACACCTAGGAACAATTTAGGGTTACCATTCAGTCTAACATGCATGTTTTTGGTCTGTGGGAGGAAACTGGAGTACCTGGAGAAAACCCACACATGCACAGAGAGAACATGCAAACTCCACCCAAATAGACCCCAGACCGGAGTTTGAACCGGGGACCTTCTCGCTGAGAGGCAGCAGCTCTACCAGTTGTGCCACCGTGCTGCCCGGCAGAAATACAGTACAAAGCTAAAATCATATATTTGTAAGTAAATGAATAAACAACACAAATAAAAATGTGGACAAAAATAAACGCGCAGCTAATTTTTCCACAGAAGGTCTTCCAAGGGTGAACCTGACTGCTGCTCTCATGAGGACGTTGAAGCGTGTGAAGAACCGTGGTTCTGTTTGGAGTGAAGCAGGAGGCTGCTGCAGCGCCGTCAGGCAGGACGTGTGGCAGATCCATCATGTCCTGAGTTGTCTAACAGAGTCTTGTATTGACCGAACAGAATCCCCAGAGAGCTCTGAAAATCAATCGGGCTTTGATTGGACGGTTACTGCCTGCCATGCCTCTGCGTGTGACACCTCCGTGTGAGTTTGTGACGCCTGGGTGTGTGTTTGTGCGTGTGTGGCCTGCGGTGTACTAGAAACAGCCTTTTTCTTTTGGTTATAGTACTTATTCGACTAGCCCTGACTTTATTTGTGACCTCAGGAGATTTTGCGACTTCTATTAGCGGTCGAACTTTGTGTGGAGGATGACTCTCGGCTACTACCATACAACACTTAAGCTCGGAATCTGACAAAGGTATAGCTATTCTTGTGTTGATGAAGGTTGGTTAGCTGTGGCAGCCACCTTGAATTAGTTGTAGATGTACAACTAATATTTAGCTTCCATCCATCCATCCATCCATCCATTATCTTTACTTTACTTTACTATCGTTTTTCCTTTTCTGGCCGCGAAGGTCACTGGTGTCCATATCCAGCAGTCACTGTGTGAGAGGCAGGGGACACCATGGACAGGTCTCCAAGCCATCACAGGGACATATAGAGACAAATGAGACAAACAACCATTCACTCTCCAATGTTTCCCTTAGATCACGTTCCTTTGCGGTGAACTTGACATATATTATTTTGTCAACAGGGGGTGGAAGATGGGACAGAGCCACATCTGTGTTGTCCACCCGCCAGCTAAGCGCTACATTGCTGCCTGTTTTTATCGACGGGGGTGGGGGAGGTGGGGTTGGACGGGATGGAGTCATGTCTGTGTCTTCCACTCGCTAGCTAAGCGCTATGTTGCTGCCAGTTTTTATCGATGGGGGGGGGCAGACGGGATGGAGTCACTTCTGTGTTGTCCACCCATTAGCTAAGCGTTATGTTGCTGACTGTTTTTATTGATGGGGTGGGGGAGGTGGGGTTGGACGGGATGGAGTCATGTCTGTGTCTTCCACTCGCTAGCCAAGCGCTATGTTGCTGCCAGTTTTTATCAATGGGGGGTGGGGGGCAGACGGGATGGAGTCACTTCTGTGTTGTCCGCCCACTAACTAAGTGATACGTTGCTGCTGGTTTTCATCGATGAGGGGTGGGGCCTGTGAGATGGACTGGGTGGAGTCATGTCCGTGTTGTCTGCCTGCTAGCTAAGCGCTACGTTACTGTCGGTTATTATCAATGGGGGGTGGGGGGTAATGCAGAGCGGAGTGGTACGTCAGAAGCATTTTTTCTAGTGCGTTTGTATTGTGCCCTGCGCCACATCAGTACTGACATTTATCGACAGGGGTGGTGGTATTCGGTAGGCATGGTGCTCGGTTCTGTTGCTCTCACTCACACCTAGAAACATTTTAGAATTGACAATCAGCCTAACATAGTTCATTACTTATTGGTAGTTCATTACTTTTATGGTATTGGTTGATTTTATGGCTTTTATGCTTGTATGTGTTAGTGTACAGCATTTTTGCCAATGGTGTTGTTTTTAACGTGCTTTATAAATAAAGTTGTATTGTATTGTAACATGCATGTGTTTGGTCTGAGGGAGGAAACCAGAGTACCCGGAGAAAACTCACACATGCATGGAGATAACATGCATGCTCCACCCAGAAAGGTCCTTGGCTGGGATTTGAACTGGCGACCTTCTCGCTGAGAGGCAACAGCTCTACCAACTGAGCCACTGTGCTGCCCTAATATTTAGCATCTGAGAGTTTTATTAAAACCTGTCCAGTGGTTCATGAGATATTTTGCTAACAGGTGAACAAATTGACGCTGATGGCTAATACAATGTTTAGAGCAAAGATGTGTAGCATTTGGAGTATGTGTTGTGAGTTACTAACTATTAACTCCATGCCAAATTTTTGTCCAAAATTTATAGAATTAACAGAGTTGCATTCATTTTTGTGATTCCTAATATTTATTATAAGTATATGTTAATATTGTGTGAATGTTTATAAAATATTCTCATTACTGAGATCCATTTGTCTTCCGTGTTATTTTTGACACCTAACTCGTTCATCATTGTGCTATTTCAACATTTCATATATCAAAACATTCAGCTCATTCAGGACTGTAAGGTTTGGCTCTGTACCCAAATAGTATATGAGACTGAGAATGACTTCAGGGCCAGGAGAAAGTTTAACCGTGTTTATTTACAGAAGTGAATAATAATGAGTGTGTAGGATCTGTAGACCTGGACTGGAACCCTGGAGAGAAGGAAACAGTGTTAGTAGATGGCTCCTCTGGGAGGTTGGTCTTGATGCTCAGATTCCTTACTGTATGCAAGCAGAGTTGTTGCAAAGGCAACATCCAAAAAGCCCCAAAAGGTCTCACACAAACATTAGGCAAGTGTTGGAAGGCACGGAACAGTTGGAGAGATCACAAGGAGGCTCAGGAGGCACAGGGAGGTCCAAGGCTCAGAAGGATCACAGGAGTCAAGCTATAATAAGGAGATGCAAGATTAGTCTTTCACAAAACTGGGAGCAAGGTAAAGACCAGGAACTAGAGCTGTCATTTCTAACCCGAACCCACAGCCCAGCCCCGCCCGACCCAGGTTCAGACCTGGCCAGGCCATAATAATGTGCCTAATGTGCGGGCCGAGTCGGTCTCAGGCTTTTTATTGCATCAACGCAAGCAGTCGACGATCATACATATGCAAACATGGCTTGCCATAAAATCACCAGCCTCACGCAGCCATTTGACCACGCACTGACCGGCCTTGAAAGAGGGAAAAAGTTCAGTTAAGCTTCAGATGGACTACTGCCAGCGATCCATCGCCCAAATGGACGTTCATTCAGCCGCTGCACTCAGTGGACGCGCGCGGCCGACGACCCAAACAAGTGATATCACAAAATATCTGACATGTCAGAGCAGGAAGCCGGCAGAAGCAGGGGAAACATTTAATGCACTTTGACGACTCCTCAGCTCTGATCTTCTGCCCCCTCAGCCTCATGCATCCGCCAACCATTAATAATAGTCGTGGTATAAGCAGTCAAAGCTTACCGGAAATGAAAAATGTCGGGGGGCAGAGTTCAGGTTTGGACCTGCAATTAACTATTAATTTGTTGGATCAGGTGGGTTTCGAAGATGATGGCTGCGGGCTGTGGCCGGGTCGATTATTTGGACCCGAGTGCAACTCTACAAGGAACACAACTACCGATAGGCAGATAATGCACCAGTGTCAGATGGCAGTCATCAACTGCTTTAAGTAGTCCTTGCAGCTCATCAGGATGATCCTCAGGTGTGGCTCTGATAGCACCCTCTGGTGTAGAAGAGCTACAAAGGAAACCGCTGGAACTCTTACAAGGACATTCCTGCTGTGACTTTTGGTATTTGTGCAATTTTTACTTTTTGAATTATTTAGCTTTTTTGACCATTTTTTTTCATTGAAAATAATTGGGGCTCTCCACATCCTTCAATGTGTAGAAGACGAAGGAGATGGTCATGGACTTCAGACGGAACAATCACACCAACCCCCAAATGAACCTAAGAGGATCTGTGGTGGAAGTGGTCTCCAGCTACAAGTACTTGGGTGTGCACCTGAATAACAACCTCAGCTGGAGCAACAACACCACCAGCCTGATCAAGAAAGCTCATCAGATACTCTACTTCCTCAGGTGGCTGAGGCGAGCTGGTCTGGGAAGCTCAGTCCTCACCTCCTTTTACAGGTGTGCAGTGGAGAGCATCCTGTGCTCCAGCATCAACATGTGGCATGGAGGCTGCACAGCTGCATAAAGAAATGCTTTGCAGAGAGTGGTGAAGGCTACAGCGAAGTCTGTTGGAGTCAGTCTCCCCACCATCACAAACATCTACATCTCCAGATGCAGAAAGAGAGCCACTTGCATCATGAAGGACCCCACTCACCCAGCACACACACTTTTTGCTCCAGCTCCCCTCAGGAAGGAGGTTGAGGAGCATTAAGTGTAGAACCACTAGACTGAGGAACAGCTTCTACCCTGAAGCTGTTAGACTCATGAATCTCTAACCAGAATAATCACTGTGAAAAAAATCACATCATGTTGCTGCTGATCTGTTTCATGTTGTTGTATTCATGCGTGCTCATCTGCTCATACAGACTCATGTTCGTGCTGCTGTTCGGCATAATTTTTTTTGCTTCAAGTGCTTAGTATATTATTAGTAAATTATTTTCTTAGTTCATATCTTAGATCTTATTACTGTTTTTCTTTACATTTTAATCCTTTTGTTGGATGTAACTGGAACCCTGTGTACATAATTTTGTTCCACCACATGTGGTGCGTATGACAAATAAAAAAAGTTCGACTTTGACTTTGAGCAACAGTGTATGAAAACGAGACCAAAAAGTTAATGTAAGCTGTATAGTTTTTATAAGTTTTAAATTATGACACGTCAACGTCACCATTTCATTTATGCTGTAATGCATTCTGGGTAATTCAGTCATTTTGGTGTACATTATCTGACGTTATGCCCTCTAACTTAAAATGGAGTGTATCGACAGAGAGACAAATGCAGAAAATATTCAGTTTTCACGTTAGCTCCAGAGCTAATACTGTATGTACAGACATGATGAAATCTCTTTAATAGTGAGGCCGTTTATTTTACGTTTTTCACCTTCGCATGACATGAAAATGCATATAGACCTAGTTTCAGATAACGTCCAATGGGCTTTGTGTCCCAGGCATCCTTCCAGCTCTCCATCGGCGCTTCCTCCATGCTCCCGTTTTCAAACCAGCACATTTACGGGTCAGTGCGAGCGTGGCCCACGTTACTGGATCTCTGAGACTCTGACTCTCTTCTGAGACAATAACTGTCACTGGCAAACGATGCTCTGTGTAGCCCTGACCAGGTGATTTATATCTGTTGTGACCAGTTGCCTCCTTCCAGACCTCGGGGGCCACTGTCAGCTACCCCCTGACCCAGCTTTAGCACACTTCCCCTGGGCACCACTCTGCCCCCATTTCCCACTCCAGAGTTCGGAGATTTTAGTAAAGGAGCGGTCAAGATAATTTACAATATATTCAGCTTGAGGCAATTCAAAACCAGGTTGTGTGTAAAGTTATCGCCACAAAAAACCATGCATATCAAACCTATCTATTTGAATTCATTTTTTAACAT
>NC_056520.1:24040605-24044743 GCF_014905685.2 Nematolebias whitei
TATTATTGATTTAAGGTGAATAGCAGGTGATTTGTAAGCTTAATCATTCCAGGTAGATAACAACAAAAAGGTTCAATCATGTCATCTGGAACAGTTTCTTTATATCATCTACCTGGATGATAGAGCCTACAAAACTTTTTCTGAAACACTTTGGCCTTGGTTGTCTTCAGACTGTTTCTGTGAGTAGCAAGTTGGTCATATAGCCTAAAACGTTTGATTGTTGTACATAATGATAGAGTGTTTTGGATGGGTGTGCTCTGTTTGCATGTGTAAAAAGCCTATTGGCTTGAAACACAGCAGTGAAGGCTAGCTATGGGACAGATCTGGTTGGCAGGCCGTAGACTGACAAAGTCCTCTGGATGGGGGATGAAACGTTTCTTGCTTAAAGAAACTGGTACAGATGACATGATTTAACCTTTTTTGTTGTTAGGGGTGATTATGGTTTTGCCTGTGTGCCTTTGTCTGTATTGTTAGCAAAATATTTCACAAACCATAGATTTTTTTGTTGTTGTTAAACTGTAGTCTAACTATAGTAAAAAAAAAATCTGATTAATTTTTGGAATCAATTCAATTCAAGATAGCTGCCACAGCTATATATAGCAAACAAAATAAGGACTGTAACTCTGGCAATTTTATAAATTACTGTATATATTGAACAAAAATATAAATGCAACACTTTTTTGTTTTCGCTCCCATTTCTCATGAGCTGAACTCAAAGGTCCAAGATTTTTTTCTCTATATTCTCTATATTGTTCACAAATTTGTGTAAATCTGTGTTAGTGAGCACTTCTTCTTTGCCAAAATAATCCATCCACCTCACAGTTGTGACATACCACCATCATCAAGATGCTGATCAGACAGCATGGGACCCGAGAGTCCCAGGTTTGATCCCCAGTCGCTGCACATCACGTGGCGTCTCTGGGCAGCACGTCTAATCCCCAAAATGTCCCCCGGGCGCTTTCAATAGCTGCCCACTGCACCACCTGGTGGTGGATGGGTTAAATGCAGAGACTAATTTCGCCATTGTATGGAAACATACAGTGCTGACATTGTGATGACATTATTATTATTATTATTATTATGATTACTGAACAGGTCCACCTTAAGCATTGCCACTGGCAGACTGGGGAGGTGGTTCCCCTATTTAAAAAGGGAGACGTAGAGTTAGCTCCAGTTACAGGGGCATCACTCTCCTTAAACTCCCTGGTAAGGTCTATTCAGGGGTACTGGAGAAGCAAGTCCGATCGTTGGTTGAACCTCAGATCCAGGAGGAACAATGTGGATTCTGTCCTGGCTGTGGAACACCGGACCAGCTCTTAACTCTCACTAGGGTCCTCAAGGGGTCATGGGAGTTTGCCCTTCCAGTCTACATGTGTTTTGTGGACTTGGAGAAGGATTTTGAGGTTGAGGATCACGGTCGGACCACACTGTGTGTGTGTGTGGGGGGGGGGGGGGGGGGGGGGCTGCTCCGTGAGCACGGGACTGGAGGCCCATTTCTACGGGCTGTTTGGTCCTTATACAAGCGGTGCGAGAGTTTGGTTCGCATTGCTGGTAGTAAGTTGGACCCCTTCAGGGTGGGAGTTGGATTCCACCAGGTCTGCCAGTTATCATGATTCTGTTCATAACTTTTATGGACAGAATTTCTCAGTGCAGCCAGTGGGTGGAGGGATTCCGGTTCGGTGGCCTCAGGATTCCATCTCTGCTCTTTGCAGATGATGTGGCCCTGTAGGTGTCATTGTGCTGTGATCTTCAGCTCTCACTGGAGCAGTTTGCAGCCGAGTGTGAAGCAGCTGAGATGAGAATCAGCACCTCCAGATCTGAGGCCATGTCCCTCAGTCAGAAAAAGGTGGATTGCTTTCTTCGGGTTCAGGTTCTGCCTCAAATAGGAGAGTTTTAGTATCTCGAGGTTTTGTTCAGGGGTGAAAGAAGAATGGAACATGAAATTGACAAACAAGTTGGTGCTGCGTCTGCTGTATTGTAGACTCTTTGCTGGCCTGTTGTGGTTAAGAGGAAGCTGAGCTGTAAGACGAAGCTCTCTGTTTACTGGCTGGTCTGCATTCCTACCCTCACCTGTGGCCACAAACTCTGATTAGTGACTGAAAAATCAAAATCACTGATACAGGTGGTTGAAATGAGTTTCCTCCACAGGGTGGTTGGACTCTTTCTTAGAGATAGGGTGAGAAGTTCAGTTATCCAGGACAGACTTAGAGTAGAACTGCTGCTTCTGCACATTGAGAGGAGCCAGTTGAGGTGGTTCGGGCATCTGGTAAGGATGATTCCTGGGGGCCTCCCTAAGGAGGTGTTTTGGACATGTCTGACTGGGAGGAGATGCCGGGGAAGATCCAGGACACACTGGAGAGACTATAAGTCTCTCGGTTGGCCTGGGAGCACCTTGGAATCCTCCCAGAAGAACTGGAAGAGGTAACTGTGGAAAGATATCTAGGCTTCTTTGCTCAAGCTGCTGTCCCTGTGACTCGACTTTGGAACAAACGGAAGATAATGGATGGATGTGCCTTAGGCTGGCCACAATAAAAGGCCGGTGGTTGGTGGGTGGAAACCTGTCAGTATCTGGTGTGACCATCATTTGCCTTATGCAGAGCAACACATCTTTGCATAGAGTTGATAAGGTTGTTGATATTGTCCTTATATTGGTCCACCCCTCTTCAATGGGTTTGAGAAGTTGTTGGCTATTATCAGGAACTGGAACATGTTGTCATATATGCTGATCCAGAGCATCTGAAAGGGTGACATGTCCGTCGGTATGCTGGCCATGCAAGAAATGGGGTGTTTTCAGCGTCCAGGAATTGTATACAGATCGGATTCTACGGATTCTGAAGGGTCTGGTGGTCTGGAGGATATGCTCAAAACTCCAGACTGGAATTTAAAAAAAAGTTGTTAGTAAATTATTTTGGGTATACTAATGGGGGAAAATGTTATTTATTTATTTTTAATCGCAAAAAATTGAGTAAATTAAGTATTTTGTCAAATTAGAAAAAACTGAAATGTGAAGGTTTGTTTAAAACAAAAGACCCTTAAAAAGTTCAAATTTAAAATAGTCATTTTAATGTGATATTTTTACTTAAGGCTATCGTAGCTCTAAAACACTGATTTGTTTATTTGTGGAAATTTTTTATAGCATTTTTAAGTGGTTAAATAAGATGGTTGATTTTCCCAGGAACGGGCAGCACGGTGGCGCAACTGGTAGAGCTGCTGCCTCTCAGCGAGCAGGTTCCCGGTTCAAATCCCGGTCCAGAGGCCTTTCTGGGTGGAGTTTGCATGTTCTCTCCGTGCATGCGTGGGTTTTCTCCGGGTACTCCGGTTTCCTCCCACACAGCAAAAACATGCATGTTAGGCTGATTGGTAACTCTAAATTGACCCTAGATGTGAGTGAGAGAGTGAATGGTTGTTTGTCTTGTTTGTCTCTATGTGTCCCTGTCATGGACTGGAGACCTGTCTAGGGTGTACCCTGCCCCTCGCACAGTGATTGCTGGACATGGGCACCAGCGATCCTCGTGACCCAAAATGGAAGAAGCGGGTAAAAGATAATGGATAGATGAATTTTCCCAGTAACATAAATGATCATAAACTTAAAGGTCAGTAAAAGAAACCAGATTTGTTAACAGTAAACCATTTAAAGCTACATCCTAGTTATGGTTTGGCCTACTTTTTAAGTCTCTATTTTTTCTAAACGGGTTAAATACAGGAAAGCTCATTAGCCAGCATGCTTGTCTATGTTCATTATCTGCTGAGTAATGATCATAAGGCCTCCCAGACTTGATGATCGCACCTCATTGATTGCTGGGTCCCTGTCTACACTTGATATTGATCACAATGCACATGTGCGCAAACAGAATACTGACTGCCATCTCAGTTTAATACTCAGGCATAAATGTTGAACACCAGATGTCAGTCAGTCATGCAAAACTACACAGAAGTTGGGAGCAGATCCTCACGCAAACACGCAAAGTGTTTAATGCCACTTTGTAAACTTTTATGTACAAAGTACAAAGTATTAGTCTGACTCTCAAGATGTTCCTGATGAAAGATACAAGAGCGTTTGCACTCATGACAGATATCCATGAGTTTTGCACTACTGTATACTTATACTCTACTGTATACTTATACACTACTGTATATG
>NC_056520.1:24044753-24056853 GCF_014905685.2 Nematolebias whitei
TATACTTATACTCTACTGTATACTTATACACTACTGTATACTTATACACTACTGTCTATGCATACTCTACTGTATACTTATACTCTACTGTCTGCTTGTCCTTGTAGTTCTTTCGTCGTTTCATAGCTTGCTCAGCTTACAGTAGTGATCAGGGGTAATTCTGTGCTGCAATCAGTGACGGAGTCATAATCACAGCGAAGTAAATCCCCGGGGGATATAACCAGGATAAGAACCCTCACCATTATTTCCTCATGCGCTTGAGAGTATTTGCACGTACGTGTGGAAGCCTGAGATGGTTCCTCAGTTTGGGATTCAGGTGTTTTTAAGGTCTTTCTGTCATTACCTGTTGGTGTTGAGTTCATTCCTGAATTTACGTCACTATTTTCTTAAAGCATCAGTAAATGACCTGAATAGAAGCGATGATGGGTGGGAAGGGAATGGTTTATTTCTTTAACAGGGGTTGAACGTGTTTCCTAGCAGTAAGTGAGAGCACCGTTTATATCACGAGTGTCCAATCGTTTTCATAGGTAGAACAGAGCTGTCTAGATCAGGGTTATTCAACAAAACTGCTTGGGGGACCACAGTTTCTGAAAGCCAACAGCTCGGGGGCCGGACATCCAACGATTAAAAGTCATTATGTAAATAAAATAAAGTTTACAATGATCTGTTACCTTTTAAATTTGTTTGTTTAATTGCATTGAATCATAAATGCAATAAACAGATCCCAAAACCTAAACCCAGACCCCCCCCCCCCCCCCCCCCCAAAAAAAATGTATTAAGTGGGCTGGACTGACGTCACCCGCGGGCCAGAAATGGCCCATGGGCCGCCAGTTGAATAGCCCTGGTCTAGATGAAAGGACTCATGGGCCAGAAAAAAATTAATTTAAGAAAAGAAAAAAATATATAATTTGCTCATTTTAAATAGTGTGATTTTTACACACACACCCACCCCCCCCCCCCCCCCCCCGATTTTTGAACTCTCAACAACTTGAATAATATTTTGGCGAAAGACTAAGAGTTTAGTTTAAATTCTTGTATATCCAGAACATTAGGTGCTTCATAAACATTAAACTTTTTTTAAATAATTGAATTTATTACATGTTTTTGTGTCTATTATTTGTTTTCTTGTGCTTTGAAAGTTCATTTTCATTTATTTTCAGAGACAAAAACCTAAAATGAGTAACTGTTCTTTAAAAAAGGGTGTGGAACATCAATCTCTTATTTGGACCATGGATGACCCAACTAGGTCATCAAAGTTCTGAAAAACAGCTGAGAGTCGCTAAAACAGATTTGTGGAAGGTTTGAAGTGACACTGATAAAGTTGATCAACTTGTATGTCGATGATACTTTATATTCTTTTTAAAATGTCCAATTACTCCCAATCGATTATTAAATCAACTGATTTTTTTTCTTTGAAAACACTTGTTATATTTATCCAAGTTTTATGAATTATTATCCAAAATTCTACTTTTTGGTAGTTGAGTGAAGGTATGTTGTAGGATAAAAGGATTAATTATAGCTAAATATTTGTATTGTACTTAATATCGCTCATTTTGACAAGATTATTTCAATCTGTTTTGCTGTTAAACCTAAATTTTTAAAAAGTATCACCATTAAATCTAAAGGTCTACATCTGCATCAACCTCTTAAGCCTGTGGGTCAAAATTATACCATTCTTTAATTGCAGGCGTGGGCCGCACAAAATCACTTCAAGGGCCGCAAATGGCCCTCGGACCACACTTTGGACACCCCTGTTTTAGAGCAATTAAAACGTGCGCCGTTTTTTTTTTTTTGTTGTTAGTTCTAACAGAGAAAAACATAACAATCTAGGTTAAAAATAATGTCTAGTTTGCTGAATGGACAGTCAAGAGAATAAAAAGAAACACAATGCAGTATATCTGATGTTAGTGACTCTTTATTAGGGCTGGTAAATACAGTTCACTTTATGGAAATGTTAATCCGAATCAATCACTAAAATAATCTGTTTCACTTGAGTCACTACTATAAACCTGGAGATACGAGCCAACTCACCTGAGTCAGCAGCATGTCCGGTGGGTCATTAACCCGGAGCAGGGACACGACTCTGCAACATATTCAGTGAGTTAATAATCTGAAGCAGCGACACAAATCGTCGGAGTCATTTCTGCTTTTTCTGTGTTCCCTAACTCGCTGGCTTTAATCTGTAGTCTGTCAGAGGGCATGAAGGATTTGGGTTAGTAGTCCCTCGTTTATTGCGGGTGTTAGGTTCCAGAAAGCCCTAAAATAAGTGAAAATCTGCGAAGTAGCAACATTATATTTATTTTAGTATTTATATATTTTAAGGCTTTAGAAACCCTTCCCACACTCTTGCAATGTTTTAAACTCTTAAACCTACAAATTTTAACAACATACTTATGTAGCTACTAAATTTTACTTATCAGCGTATCCATGCTCGAAGATCCTCACGGGCCGGCTAGAATCTCTCGAGTTCACCGTTGAGTCTGGGGGTCCAGTTCTGATCTGGTTCTGTGCAGTCCTTGAGTGCCTAAGCACTTTATTTTTGGTGTGTGTGTGTGTGTGTGTGTGTGTCCTTGTTTATGCTACTTTGTGAGGCCCATTTTTCCAACTTATACTACATTGTGGGGACCAACTGCTCCTTATGGGGCCCAAAGCCCGGGCCCCATAAGAAGAAGTCCCGTTGGTGGGTTAGGGGCTAGGTTTAGGACTAAGGTGTGAATTGAGGATGTGTTAGGTTTAGGGTTAGGTATGTACTGGTAATGGTTAGGTTATGGATAAAGGTCATGGTTAGGCTATAGAAATGAATGAAAAATGAATGGAAGTCAATGCAAAGGCCCCACAAAGATAGCAAAACAAACCTGTGTGTGTGTGTGTGTGTGCGGGGGGGGGAGGGGGGCAGACCTCTGACTGGCCGACGCAGGACTGTGGGTAATCGACTGAGTCCAAGTCGGATGAAAAAATTCCGATGAGCTCCAGAAACAGCCCTGGACCTACGGCAGCATGTTCCCGCTCTTAAGCCCTCATGGGACGGCTATCAGCTCTCAAGATTCACAGATGGGTCTGGAGCTCTGGTTCTGCTCGGGTTCTGCTCTGGTTCTGGTCCGGTTTCCAGTGGGTTCCGTGCGGCTCTCTGCATCCGCTGGGCGCCGAAGTCACTGTAAAAAACGCCAAACTTTTTCCGATCAGATCAAAACTTTCCATCTAGTATTTCAGCAGAAGGCAACAGGGCTTCTGGGCGAGGCCCTGTTGGCTTCTGGGAAACGTAGTCGTTATGAGGGGATACAAGTCAAGTCACATTTATTTATATAGCACATTTAAAACAGTAACTGTTATCAAAATGCTTAACAAAAAAGATCACAGCATCAAATATTAATAACAAGATATTACAGCACCATGAATAAAAGCATAAAAACATGAAATATAATTAGAAACAATGAAATACTAAATCAAAATCAGTGTAGATACAGTGTAGGCTTATAGAGAGAAAACTACAAAATGGCAGAGCCTGTCCAAAGTATTTTATTTTTTCTGTAACTTTTTACTGTACAGTATCCAGTACTGTCCCAATGATGTGAGTAATATTAAAATTGAAAATCATGTGTCGTGTACAATTGTTAAAAAACGTTAATGTACTTTGACAAACTGCAGTATAGTGAGTCCGCGAAAGTTGAACTGCGAAGTAGCGAGGGACTACTGTAATTTAGACCTTGGATTTGTGGGTCCTCCTGATTCAGTGTGAGGCCTCGTATCTTTATCCCAGGTAGATCAGGAACCAACCAGCTCTACTCATCGTGCTCACCATGGTACTCACACATCTATAACTGTCACTCCCTGACTGCCTAGTTAATAAGAGACAGACAGAAACAGACTGAAAAAAAAGCCTCAGGCTAGTTGTAATTATGTGAACATCACAAGTGTTACCATAATAATAACAATAATAATAATAATAATAATAATAATAATAATAATAATATCCAACAATTTTCAGTCAGGTCATCTGGGCAGTTTCTTTTTTTGCTGTAACATTTCACCTTCCATCCGGAAGGCTTCATCAGTCAAGGGAACACAACACAAAACTGATTCTTCCCCCGAACAGCTTACTCCAAAGTGGAACAAACCAGTTATGTTGGTGCTAAAATGGTGTCTTTGACACGCCCCCTCCTCAGTTGCCGGCCCTCTTCCTCGTCGACACTCATGTCAAACTGGTTCAAAACCATAAAAAAATAAAATAAAAAAAACTGTCCAGATGACATGACTGAAAATTTTTGGATTTTATACCTGGATTATTGAGCATGGACTTTTTTGGTTTTGAACCAGTTTGACGATGAGGAAGAGGGCCGGCAACTGAGGAGGGGGCGTGCCAAAGACACCATCTTAGCACCAGCATAACTGGTTTGTTCCACTTTGGAGTAAGCTGTTTGGGGAAAGAATCAGTTTTGTGTTGTGTGTTTCCTTGACTGATGAAGCCTTCTGGATGGAAGGTGAAACGTTTCAGCACAAAAAAAGAAACTGTCCAGATGACCTGACTAAAAATTGTTGAATTGTTGGATTGTATACCTGGATTATTGAGCATGGACTTTTTTTTTCATAATAATAATAATAAAAACAGGGGGAGGCAGGGACACTTTTTATGTCAGTGTCCTGAACAAGTGGGAACAGAAAATGTATGGGTGGACATTATGAGAGTTGGACTTGAATAGAAGCCTAGAAATGCAATCAAACTGTATGTTGATGACTTGTTTTGCTTTTTAATAGGTATCCCCACCCTAAATAAAACACCATTCATTGTTTTTCCTGCTCTATTTAGGATCAAAATAACATTTAATTGTGCAAAAATTCTTTTAGAGGTAAACTCTAATGCAGTTTATTTATATAGCTCCAAGTCACAACAGAAGTCATCTCAGGGCACTGAACAGAAACATTCATTTATATAAAAAGTAAGTTAATAACATTAATTATCTGAGGAGCAGACTGCTTTGAGTTTAACTTCATCACAGAACTCTCATCTTGAGCAAGCATGAAGGTGACAGTGGAAAGGAAAAACTCCCTCATGAGGAAGAAACCTTTAGCAGAACCAGACTCACGGCCATCTGCTTTTACCGGCTGAGTTTGAGAGGAACAGATACACAATGGCAGGTCAAGAATCACATGTTAAGGTAGAAATAGTATCAAATGAAAACTGTTCAGTTTTAACAATTAATTTAAGGAAATTAGGTCAATTTGTCCTCTAGTAGGCTAAGTCTATAGCAGCATAACAAACCAACCCTAACTATAGGATTTATCAAAAAGGAAAGTCTTGATCCCAGTCATAAAACTGGACAATGTGTCAGCCTCACGGACAGAAACTGGAAGTTGGTTCCACAAGAAAAGAGCCTGATAAATGAAAGATCTTCCTCCCATTCTGCTTTTGGGAACTCTAGGAACCTTGAGTAAGCCTGCAGTCTGAGTGTGAAGTGGTCTGTTAAAAAAAAAAATGGCACAATAAGATATTGAATATAAGATGGTGCTAGGTTGTTGAGGGCTTTGTAGGTTGGAAGTAAGATTTTTAATTATATTCTGAATTTGATAGGGCACCAACGGTGAAGTAATTTACAACAGAGCACAGTTTTGAAACGTTAGCTTTACTTTTCAGAGTGATGCTTTGTCGGAACAACATTTATAGCCATTTTCAAACATGCCTTCCAGTCCTGAAATATTCTGCAGATTTTTGAGAGGGGAGTAATGTGAGGTCGCCGTACAAAAACAATCATCTGTGCTCCTCATCCATCATCCTAAGCCACCTATAAAGGAAACACAACAAACAGCTCGTGCAGTGTGTGTACAGCAGGACGGCCGTGTTTCGATTCCATCGCTCTGCCTTGGAGTTTATATAACACTGTTTATATAAACTGTCTTCTCGTGAATGCTGACTCAGTCTTAACATCCAAACATGTCCAAAATCATCCCGACTCCAGTATCTCCTAATGTTCCTCATTCTTGTTTCTTCCTCTGTTTCACAAAGGCAGCCATTGTTCCTGTGAGAATTTCAATTTGGTGGAAATTGAAAGCAGGTGTGGCTCTGCTGATTCACCTAAGGACAGGAGGGCGGGGACAGAGGGGGTCCGGGTATTGACTCTTATTTTGTTTTAATCTTTGTGGACTGCAAGCTCAAGTCAAGAATGTAATCCAGTGTTTCAGCTGGATTTCCCCTGTTTTTAGTGGACAAATTAGCAGAAATGTATTTTGTTTATCGCATGCTGTGTATTTAAAAGTATTTTATGTGTTTTTATTCATTAAAAGGTGAAACTGCAAAGAAAAACATGTATTTCAACTGCACTGGGAATAAAAACACATTCAGCTCAAATGAGTTCAGCACCTCTTTATTCTCAAAATGGCTGAATTGATTTCACTGTTGGGCCTTGGAGGAGGATTGTGACACATTAGAGGACTCTGGCCGAACAACTCTTGCGCTACAGAGTTTGTGTCAAATTACCTCATAAAGCAAAACGATACTGTACATCTTCGTTCCAGCGTGACCGGCAATTTTTTTAAAAAACATTCTTCCCATTCATGCAGAAAGACTTCCCTCTCACTGAGCAATAAGTGGAACCAGATGCGGACTTTTGGGTTAGAAGAGGCTTGTTGGCTTTAAACATGGGAATGAAGATGGATGTGGGGACATTTGTGTTCATGTGTGGGGTGTAAGTGTCTGGATGAAGAAGCTCAAACGGCACCATGCTGGATTGGTCTTTGAAGGGAAGGGGGAGGGGAAGTCTGAAAGTGTCATCATTGTATGTTCCCATACAATGGCAAAAATAGTTCTCTGCATTTAACCCATCACACCTGGGATACACCCAGGTGGAGCAGTGGGAAGCTATAAGCGCCCGGGGACCAGTTAGTGATTGGGTGATTGCTCAGAGACACCACGACGTGGAAATGGCCGGAAGTTGCACTGAAACTTTTGCGTCCCAAGTCGGCTGCCCTACCTCTACCCCATTTCGGCTCATTTAAGATCAAGGTCAAGGTTTATGGGGTGCTGTTTGTAAAGCTACACAGTCAAAAAATTAACATGAATATTTTATTTTATTTAGCCTTTCATAAGAAAAAAAAAAGTTTTTTTTCAAAGTCACATTTTCACCATGTCATTCATACATTTATAAATGTCATAGTTCCAAACTAAATATTTAATTTACAAGCTAAATATTTACTTTACAAACTAAATACTTAACTTAACTTAATGGTTAATACTTAACCATTTACTTTGTAGTTAGCAAGCTAAATAATTAGTTAGCAAGCTAAATATTAAGTTCCACACTAGTTTACAAACTAAATATTTATGTTAAAGCTAAATGTTCAATTTACAATAATAATAATAATAATAATAACTTGCAAGTTAAATATTTAGTTATCAAATTAAATATTTATTTTGGAAATTAACTATTTAGTTTGGAAAATAAATATTTAGGTCTGAGCTAAATATTTAGTTAGCAAATTAAATATTTATTTTGAAAATTAAATGCTTTGTTTGGAAAATAAATATTTAGTTCCACATTAAATATTTAGTTTACAAAGTAAATGTTTATGTCCAAGCTAAATGTTTAATTTACAAACTAAATTTTAACTTCCAAGTTAAATATTTAGTTAGAAAATTAAACATTTATTTGGTAAATTAAATAGTTTGGAAAATAAATATTTAGGTCCGAGCTAAATATTTAGTTAGCAAATTAAATATTTATTTTGGAAATTCAATGTTTAGCTTTGAAAATAAACATTTAGCTTGGACAATAAATATTTAGTCTGGAAATTAATTGTTTAGTTGAAAATAAATATTTAGCTTGGAAATTAAATATTTTATTTACACAAATATTTAGTTTAAATTAAATTAAACGTTTATCTTGCGCATAAACATTTAGTTTGTAAACTAAATATTTAGTGTGGCGCTAAATACTCAGCTTGCTAACTAAATATTTAACTTGTAAGTTAAGTATTTAGTTTGTAAACTAAATATTTAACTTGTAAATTAAATATTTAGTTTGGAACTTTGGTATTTATAAATGTATGAATGACATGGTGAAAAATATGACTTTGAAAATAAAACTATTTTTTTTCTTATGAAAGGCTAAATAAACCAAAATATTGCTGTTAATTTTTGACTGTGTAACTTTACAAATGGCACCCCATGAAGGTTATCTTTATTGTCATTCTCATCTCATGTGGTACATGTGGTGGAACAAAATTGTGTGCACAGGGTCCCCTGGCCTTAATGGCCTAATTGATGAGATTCCTAATAAAGGCCGAGATGCTAAACATAAAATATGGTTAACTATTATTGTATAAAACAATATAATGTAGTTTGAACCAAAGTTCCAACCAAAAAAAGTGTCTGGTTTACTGTTCTGCTTTTTCTTACCCAGCTTTGCACATATAGGACATCACATGATTATCAAAATATGACATGTAGACATAGAGGGTTTTTTCCCCCTAATCATTTTTTTCTTTTTTTTTTAAGAATTATTTTCTTAATTTAGTGTTGTTGTTGTTTTTTTACTTGATCTGTGGTAGAATCATTTTTTTTCTAAATAGTTTTTGTGTTTACTGACCCAGATATGCAAGTGAGCTGCAGGTGTACACCTAGGTGTCCCCCCAACATTTAAAAAAATATTCATTTTGAACCCCTCACATTTACCATGAAATATTAGTTCACCCAGCGCTATTTCTATTTCTTCATGAATGAATCCATTCCACTTGATTAATGGGAGAATACTCAAACCATTAAAAATCCACTCCAGGTTTGTTTTTCCATTCAATCTTTATTTAGCCTTTATTGAGCCACGGGGACTCATTTACAAGAGAGACCTGTTGTTAACAAAGAGTGATGACAACAGTCGACAACAATGACAACAGTAGATGATCATAAAAGAAAGCATGTAAATTGGGAAAAATATATGAAAAAAGTTGGTATTAAAAACGAAACAAAAACAGCTACAATGTAAAGCAATGTAGAAAACTAAAAACAGGAACATGTCTGCATTGGTTTTTGCCATCAACTTAGCAACTGTTTGAAACCACTTAGAGCGGTCAAGGTCAAGAGCTTCCATTCTTTTCCATGAAACAGGAGTGGAGTAGGAGAAGGCCTTTTTGCCTAGTTCAGTCCTCACTGAGGGAACTCTGCAGGTAATAATGTCCTGAGAGTGCACACTGTAGCTGCACTCACACAGAGACATGTAGCAGGAGATGTATGAAGGCAGCACACCAAGAAGTGATTTAAAGATGAAAATGTACCAGTCAGAGAGTCTGTGTGAAGTTAATGATGACCAGTTAACCAGTGAATACATGGTGGGTACGGTAGTTACAGCCAGTTATGAATCTTAGCGCACCGTGATAGACAGCATCCAACATCTGTAGGTGCTTGTAGCGTTCATATAATTAATGTCACCGTAATCAACGGAGGGAAGGAAAGTCAGATACAAGGTGTTTCCTTGTGTTCAGAGTTAGACAGGATCTGTTTCTGAAAAAGTTTTCCTGGTTACCTACAACAACTCCATGCAGTGTTTGTCCTCGGTCATCTTCCTCGGCAGGGTGCTCACAGGGGGAGGAGAGGGAGACACCTCAGTTTTGCATGCTAGCTTAGCGCCACATTAGTGCTGGCAGTTGTTGACGGGGGGGCTAGGATGTGTGAGAAGTGGAGCGTCTGTGTTAGCTAAGATGCTATGTCTGTAGCATCTTAGCTAACACATCTGTATTGTGTGCCGCTAGCTTAGCGCTGTTAGTTACTGCACTTGGGGGGGAGGGGGGTAGTGGAGCATGCTCTATTCACACAAGGAGGGAGCTGTTGGTCAGGCTACTTCTTCTTGCTCTCTAAAATAATTATTGAATGAAGAGTTTACATGTGTAGGTAAATACAGATGTTTGAAAACCCGTTAAAATACATCAGAATGCTGGAAATGGCATCTACTTTATTGAAAAGTAGATGCCAAAAAAAAAAATCTACCCCCCCCCCCCCACACACACACACCATTGTGTCCTCCCACTTTACAAATATTTCTGACGCCAATGGGTTTGCAGTTTAGACGTTAATGAAATCCTGCCTTCAGATAAACGGCAGTCATCCACTGTCAGCTGTTAAGCAGCATCTGATGCTGCAGCCTGCATGCATGTGCAACAGCTTTTTAGCACTAAATGTTTACTTGTGCACATTACAAGTGAGTTTTTGATCTTTACATTCAAAACAAAACTTTTTTAAAAAAACGAGATGACAGGTGGTACTCCACAGCAGTTCTAGTTGGTACCTTTAACGGCATCTCGGTAGATTTTTACAGAGGCTCTCAAATATAAAAGCAGAGCATCACCTAGTTGGTTAATGTAAAAATCAAAAGTTTAGTTACAAAGGTAAAAAGGCTAGTTTTAGCAGTTTTCCTCTTTTTTTTTTTTTTGAAAGACCTTTAAGACAATTGCTCAGAAGAAATAAGGTGGGTCAATGTGATAACAAAAAAAATAATAAATTAAGAAAAACAAAAGTAGTCTCTCAACAGGCCCATGGACCACCAGTTGATAATTACGGTTGTAGCGTGTTTTGTGGCTCTGAATACAAGCAGGCCCCTGATACAACTGGACTTATCATTTGAACATGCTAGGACATATTTGAGTTTATGCGTCGTCTCTGAGTGGAAGGACAGAAGTCTGGCTTTGAGAGACCCGTTCTCCCTCTCGTCCACCTCCCCCCTCCCACATCTTGGCTCTAAGTGGGGTCGCGGTCGGGGTAGCTAGCGATGCTTTTCATTAGCTAAGTGCAACGGCAAGAGAAGAGTCTTGATTTACAGGCTCTCTTTTCTGTATGCACACACACATACAGTCACAGAAACCCCTACTCTGTTCTTTTTTGTGTGTCCTTGGCTCTTAAACTGCTCACTCTTTCTCTTGAACTCATCCTTTTTATCCATCCTCCATTTTGCTTCCATCAATTTCTGCCATAGCCTTTTTGCCTCGCTTCATTCTCTCCATTTTGTTTTCTATCGCCAGTCGCTCCTAAGAGACCCCGTATAAGACAACCCAGAAGGCCAGGTTGATAATTTTTGCAGTTTTCTGCGACTAATGTTTTTATCTTGATTTTTTATGACTGCTTGGAGTCTGAGCTTCAAGTGACTGATAAAACTTTTTGTGTGCGAATAAATTGCAAAGCTTTTGAGGATTTTGTAAAAATTTTAGCTTTCACGATCTGTTTAAATGTAACTATCAACTATGAAAAATGGGCAATCATGTAACTGTATGTATCCAGTATGTGTTCATTTTGCCTGTTAGCAAAATATCTGGTGAACCCATCCATCCATCCATCCATTTTCTTTACCCGCTTATTCCATTTTGGGTCATGGGGGTCGCTGGTGCCCATGTCCAGCAATCACTGTGCGAGGGGCGGGGTACACCCTGGACGGGTCGCAAGTCCATTACAGGGCCACATAGAGACAAACGAGACAAACAACCATTCACTCTCTCACTCACACCTAGGGACAATTTAGAGTTACCAATCAGCCTAACATGCATGTTTTTGATCTGTGGGAGGAAACCGGAGTACCCGGAGAAAACCCACGCATGCACGGAGAGAACATGCAAACTCCACCCAGAAAGGCCCCTGGACCGGGGTTTGAACCAAGGACCTGCTCGCTGAGAGGCAGCAGCACTACCAGTTGCGTCACCGTGCTGCATCTGGTGAACCCGTATACATTTTTTTCACATACTGTAAAAGTCTGGAAAAAAAGCATTTATGTGATGAAGTTGATTAAAGTGATCACAATGACATCATAAAGTTAATGAATAAAGTTTGGAGTCAACCCATTTCAAAATGGCCACCACACCTAATCAGCCATGGCAAACGAAAACTCATTGAGGTTTTTTTAGATATTGATAAAAGACTGGATGTGCTAGAAGCTAAGAGCTATTCCAGGAGTGCTTTCAAATAGAATGAGATTGATAAAACTGGCAAGAACATTTGGAGTCAACCCAGTTTGCCTGTTAGCAAAATATCTCATTAACAACTTGATGGATTTCCATGAAACTCTCAGAAAGTCCATCCATCTATCCATCCATCATCCATCCATCTATCCATCTGTCCATCCGTCTGTCCAGCCAT
>NC_056520.1:24056863-24086869 GCF_014905685.2 Nematolebias whitei
CAGCCATCTGTCCATCCATCCGTCCATCCACCCATCATCCATCCATCCATCCATCCATCCATCCACCTATCCATCCATCCATCCATCCATCCATCCATCCATCCATCCATCCATCCATTCATCTGTCCATCCATCCATCCATCCATCCATCCATCCATCCATCCATCCATCCATCCATCCATCCATTCATCTGTCCATCCATCCATCCATCCATCCATCCATCCATCCATCCATCCATCCATCCATCCATCCATTCATCTGTCCATCCATCCATCCATCCATCCATCCATCCATCCATCCATCCATCCATCTATCCAGCCATCTAGCATCCATCCATCCATCCATCCGTCCATCTGTCCGTCCGTCTGTCCAGCCATCTGTCCATGCATCCATCCGTCCATCCATCCATCCATCTGTCCATTCTTCCGTCCATCCATCCATCCCTCTGTCCATCCATCCAATATCTTTCACTTGTTCCAAAGTCGAGTCGTGGGGGCAGCAGCTTGAGTAGGGAGGCCCAGACTTCTCTTTCCACAGCCACCATTTCCAGCTCTTCTGGGGGGACCCCAAGGAGTTCCCAGGCCAACTGAAAAACATAGTCCCTCCAGCATGTCCTGGGTCTTCCCTGGGGTCTCCTGCCAGTCCGAGATGCCTGAATATCTTCCCTAGGGAGGCACCCAGGGAGCATCCTTACCAGATGCCTGAACCACCCCAACTGGCTCCTCTCAATGTGGAGGAGCAGTGGTTCTACTCTGAGTTTCTCCCAGATAACTGAACTTCTCACCCTATCTCTAAGGGAGAGTCCAGCTACCTTGTGGAGGAAACATTTCAACCGCCTGTATCCATGATCTCATTCTTTCTGTCACTACCCTGAGCTTGTTAGGAATGTACTTTGTAGACCGACCGGTAAAGGGAGAGCTTTGCCTTACAACTCAGCTCCCTCTTCACCACAACGGACTGGCATAGAGTCCTCAATACTGCAGATGTTGCACCAGTACGTCTGTCAATCTCACACTCCATTCTTCCCTCACTCATGAACAAACCCCCGAGATACTTTTTTTTATACCTTTATTTTACCAGGAAGAAATCCATTGCGATCATCAATCTCTTTTACAAGTATGTCCTGGACAAACTTGAACTCCTCCACTTGAGGCAGAACCTCATCCTTGACCTGAAGAGAGCAATCCACCCTTTTCAAACTGAAGACCATGGCCTCAGATTTGGAGGTGCTGATTCTCATCCCGGCTGCTTCGCACTTGGCTGTGAACCGCTCCAGTGAGAGCTGAAGATCATGGCACAGTGACGCCAACAGGACCACATCATCTGCAAAAAGCAGAGATGGAATCTTGATGCCACCGAACCGGAATCCCTCCACCCGCTAGCTGCACCGAAAAATTCTGTCCATAAAAGTTAGGAACATAATCAATGATAACGGGCAGTCCTGGTGGAGTCCAACTCCCACCCTGAAGGAGTCCGACTTACTACCGACAATGTGAACCAAAGTCTTGCACCGCTTGTATAGGAACTCTCAGAAAGTAATCAGCGGAAATGCCTGGTTAACTTTTACCGTAAACTGAATTCAAAATGTGGCTTCAGCTAACCAGCCTGTGCAAACTTAAAAACTGCTGTAACCCAATCAGTTTTACAGATGTTGAACTAAACACTGGCGTGATGGTAGCTGTGAGTACTCCTCAACACACATTCTGAGCACAGATGTGTTACTCTAGATCTTTGATCAAAACATCGACATGCAAGATGATAGACGAGATGCATTCATTCAAACAATTCTGGGTCTTTTTTCCCCCCCCCACATTTTAAAAGACCTTTAAATAAAACAAAATGACCTAAGTTAGTGGAAAAGATTAGCATTCTTTGCAAAGGTTAAGCTAATTAAGGCAAAGGAAAGTTACAAACTGCACAATAAAATCGGTCATGGATAGTTAAGAAGCTGTTTGTCCATTACTTATTGAATTACATCCCTGTAATTTGGACTTTACTGTTGTAGCATATTCACATTTTGCCTAAAGAAAAATAAGAGTCATTTCATTGTTTTTCTTTTTGCTTATTACCTGAAATTGAAGCTGCTAAGGACCTTTCCCTCCTATTTTGGAAAAAAGCTGAATCTCAGATGCTTCATGGCAGACGTCCAAGAGCTGTTTGCACTCCTGTTGTCTTGATACTCACTGTGGGTCTGCACGCCAGGCTGTGCATTCATGCTTGTTTGTGCAAACTTGTGCTTGTATGAGTCCCCCCCCCCCCCACACACACACATCTATCATTGTATGACAGGACATGTTGACCCCAGTTGCCATAGCAGCCAGGTAACCATGGCACCTAGCTGTGACACAGCTGGCTGCATGTGATTGGTTTAGCTGTCGGCTTTCTGCCAGGTCGTCTTTAACATCAGGCCTGCTGAGTGGCACCGAGGTGTTTTAGTAGCTATTCATAAAATGTCAGCCTTACACTGCAAAAAATGTCGATGCGAAATCAACGCCAGATGTTAGTGTATTTGGAAATAACTAAACTCTTCTTGTTTTATAGTGACATATTTTCTTGATTTCATTTTCAAAGCAGCCAGTGAACGTGTTGTAGCATATGACATCGAGTTTCTACGATGGGACTGAGTCACCTTGTTTTGTATCTTGTCATGTTTGTTGGCATATTTAGCCCTTTGTCCCACGTCATGAAGCAAAAAGGGAGAACTGTAAATATCCTCCGTGTGTCCATCTGTTTGTGCATGTTGAGAGCATGATAACTTGTAAAATAAGTTAGGTACCCACAATCATGTTGGTGTGTGGCTAGATCTAGGTGTAAATGGACTGCACTTATATAGCACTTTCCTATTTTATCAAGATACTCAAAGCTCTTTACAACAAAATCAGTGCCTTCATTTACCCATTCATACAGCACTCTACTATTAGATTTACAAGGACTAATCAGAGCTTTATCACATTCATACACCGATGGGACAAACATCGGAGGCAATGAGGGGTTCAGTGTCTTGCCCAGGGACACTTTGGCATGTGACTGCTGGTGGAATCCAACCCCCAACTCTTGCATTGGAGGATGACTGCTCTAACCACTCAGCCACAGCTGCGTGTAAGAAAGATCAATGAAAAATTGGGTTGCCAAGTCAAAATCCAAGATGGCAACACCATAAATATAATTCATTGAGTTTTTAGTCACACGGTTTTTACGTTGTTGATGTAAGTTCAAATAATAATTCTTCTGATAAGTTTAGTTGTAGTTTTCTAACTAAGTAAAGTCAGGTCCTCTGGACAGATTTTTCTTGTTGAAACGTTTCGTCTTTTATCCAAAAGACTTCTTCAGTCTGAGGAGCTGCAATAAACTCAGTCTTATAAATAGCACTTTCTCATAGTGGATCAACCAGTTTGTTATTGACATCCAGAACTAGTTGTTCACATAATAAAGGAGGCCCATCAACCGAATAATTGGTCGTTAGTGCTCTGATGGCCTCTCGCTATTCACAGGGGGCTGAGTGAAACTATCAATAACAGCATTGTAAGAGGGGGACAGTTGAACATGGAGGCTCCCCCCCCCCCCCCATTTAATGATAGACGGTTTCTTTTCACAAATATGGCCTCCGTTACTCCTCTCTCAAACCATCATTCCTCTCTATCAAGGATGTGAACATCTTCATCCCTGAGGGATTCATCACTGGCCTGGAGATGAGTGTAGACCACAGAGTCCTGGCCTGATGATGTTGATCTTCTGTGCTGGGCCATCCTTTTGGCCAGTGGCTGTTTAGTTTCCCCGTTGTATAACTGATCACACATACATATCACATGTGGTACATGGGGTGGAATGAAATTGTGTTCTCAAGTTCCCAGTTACACAAAAAAAAAGCAATATCAAGTAAAAATGCAAATGAACAGTATAAAAGGATTTACGATATACACTAACAATAAGTTCTATTTCATCTTATCTTATAATATAAATAAGGTATAGTAAAATGAATCTGTGGACTAGGAAGTGGGAAAGATTAGTGAGGGTGAAGTGTGGAAAGCTCTGAAAAGAATGAAGATGGGGAAGGTAGTTGGACCTGATGACATACCAGTGGAGGTTTGGAAATGTCTTGGAGAGATGGCAGTGAGGTTTTTGACTCAAATATTCAATGGCATATTTGAGGGTGAGAAAATGCCTGAGAAATGGAGAAAGTGAGCTGGTGCCCATTTTTAAGAACATGGGTGATGTACAGAGTTATAGCAACTACAGGGGAATTAAGTTGATGAGTCACACAACGAACACCTGGGAGAGAGTTGTGGAAGCAAGACTTACATGAGCAGTGACTATGTGTGAGCAGCAGCATGGTTTCAGGCCAAGAAAGAGCACCACAGATGCCATCTTTACTTTGAGGATGCTGATGAGAAGTACAGAGAGGGTTAGAAAGAATTTCAGAAAAAGACATATGGCAGGGTGCCCAGGGAGAGGTGTGGTATTGCATGAGGAAATCTGGAGTGGCAGAGAAGTATGTTAGACTGGTATAGGACATGTATGAGAACAGCAGGACAGTGGTGAGATGTGCTGTAGGAGTGACAGATAGCTTCAAGGTGGAGGTGGGAGTGCATCAAGGATCGGCTCTGAGCCCCTTCTTGTTTGCTCTGGTGAAGGACAAACTAACAGATGAGGTCAGGCAGGAATCCCCAAGGACTATGATGTTTGCAGATGACATTGTGATCTGTGATGAGAACTGGGAGAGGTGAAGGTATGTACTTGAAAGAAGAGGACTGAAAGTCAGCCGTTGTAAGACAGAGTACATGTGTGTAAATGAGAGGGAGGCCGGTGGAACAGTGAGACTACAAGGAGCAGAGGTCACAAAGGTGCAGGACTTCAAATACTTTGTAGTACTTGAAGTCGTCAACTGTCCAGGAAAATGGGGAGTGTGGTAAAGAGGTAAAAAAGAAAGTCCAGGCTGGATGGACTGGATGGAGAAGAGTTTCATGAGTGATTTGCGACAAAAGGGTGTCAGCAAAGGTCAAAGGAAAAGTTTACAAGACAGTGGTGAGACCAGCTATGTTGTATGGTCTTGAAACAGAGACATTGACAAAAAGACAGGAGAAAGAACTGGAAGTGGTATAAATGAAGATGCTAAGGTTCTCCTTAGGAGTGACGAGGATGGATAAGCTTAGGAATGAGATCATCAGAGGTACAGCACAGGTCTAACAACTGGGAGATAAAGTTAGAGAGGCCAGACTGAGATGGTTTGGACATGTCCAGAGTAGGGACAGTGGGTATACTTATATTATAAGTATAAAATATTATATTATACTTATATTATATATATATATTATATTATATTATATTATATTATATTATATATTATTATGTTAATAATAATAATGGTTTAGGATCTCAAATGGTTTTCAACATATGTGACATAAGCTCCAGAGTTAATATATGTGATGTTAGCTCCAGAGCTAATATACCTATGTGACATTAGCTCAGCAGCTAATAGTGTTAGCTCAGCAGCTAATAGCGTTAGCTCTGCAGCTAATGAACATCATATATAGAGCTAATAGCATTCGATCCAGAGTTAAAATATTACATTTGTTTCAGAAGTAATTTATATGAGAAGGAGGTGATGAGAATCAGCACCTCCAAATCTGAGACCATGGTCCTCAACTGGAAATATAACATATAAGTTATATAATATAATATATATATTAACCATTTCTATTATTATTATATTATATTATATATATATTATATTATATATATATTATATAGTTATATATATATTATATATACTTACTTATATTATACTTATATTGGATTCCAGAATTGCGCCGCTCAAGGTGTTGTTGGAGTAGCTCTCAAAGTCATTCTGAGTTTTTGCTTTGGAAAACTTTAATTACTCTTTTTTCCGAATGCAAATCGCTTTTTTCGGATGATTACTTCCTCTGATATCAGATGCTGTGCTGCTGGCAGGATTTTTACTGAAACCTTTTTTACTTTTGGACATTTGTTATGATGCGTAACCATAACAACAGGGTGGTTTTCTACAACTGGGAGCAGCTGATAAACATCTCAAAAGCTCAAATCTCAACTACAGCCCAGAATCCCAAATGAGTTGAAAAGGAGGTGCAGTGGATGCATTGCAGCCTGACTGCAGAGATCTTGGAGGTAGCAGGTAACACAGATTGTGACAGCGGGAGGACCAAGATCATCCCCCGGCACCTGCAGTTAAGTCTGCAGGCTTGGTAGGCTGCTGGGAGAAATGGCCATCGCTCAGGGAAAAGTTCTGCCCGACATTCAGGCAGTCCTGCTGCCCAAGAGGACCGAGACGTCTGCTGGGTCTGGGTGGACAGATTGACATCTGTAGCCAGTTTCTTCGGCTCCGCTGTGGGACGGACTGCTACAAGAGATCCTTTCTGCCCAAAGACATCAGCATCTGGAACAACTTTAATGAAACCAAGATGAGCTACAACAACAATTAATTTCCCTTTGGGATTAATAAAGTATATTTGAATTTGAATTTGAATTTATACTGGTAGAAGGATGTTAGAAATGCAGCTGCCAGGAAAAAGACAAAGAGGAGATATATGGATGCAGTTAGAGAGGACATGGAGGTAGTTGGAGTGAGGACAGAGAATGCAAAGGACAGAGTGAGATGGAGGAGGATGACTTGCTGTGGAGACCCCTGAAGAGGGAAAAGCCGAAAGAAGAAGTATGCATGCTGCTTGTTATTTTTCTATCATGGCTTACAGTAACTGTTGGATGACTTAGGTGCATTGTCCACAAGTCCACAGTGTCACTCACCTAATTGAATTTGATTTACACTCCTCAGTTTGTGGTGCAGAATGACCGTTGTGCCATTGATTCTATTTGTTTAAGGAAACCTCAGTGAAAGAAAACAGACGTGCTGCTTTGAGGGACAATGTTCCAGATTCGCAAGCTAGCAAACTCGGTCAGCACCTGCCAAAGTAATTGTCAATTCACCGGCATTGGACATTCCCTAAAGACAGATTATACACTCTTTTACTGTAGCATGAAAACAAAATGCAGACAGGCTTGTGTTTTGCACTCAGCCACTTCAAATCCCAAGGATGTGTGAACAGGAAACAAACAAACAAAAAAAAACATAATTCACTCTTCCTCTTAACAGCAAATGTCAAAGGTACCCTCAAGGAGGGACAGTGGGTATACTGGTAGAAGGATGTTACAAATGCACTTGCCAGGAAAAGACAAAGAGGAGATATATGGATGCAGTTAGAGAGGACATGGAGGTAGTTGGAGTGAGAATAGAGTGACATAAAGAAGGATGACTCTGTGGCAGCCCCTGAAGAGTGAAAACCCAAATGAAGAGGTCCAACAATGAAGAATTACTGTAAAAAGTTAGCTCTTGTGACATATGTGCTATACATGTAATGCTCAGAAAGCCTTTCCATTTTATAGGGACGGCTGTGGCTGAGTGATTAGATCACTCGTTCTCCAATGCAAGAGTTGGGGGTTCGAATCCACCAGCAGTCACATGCCCAAGTGTCCCTGGGCAAGACACTGAACCCTTCATTGCCTCCAATGTGTGTCCCATCAGTGTATGAATGTGATAAAAGCACCGAGTAGTCTCTTTAGAATGATTTGTTCAATTAGCTTTGTAGAGATCTAGTAGAGTGTTGTATGAATGGGTAAATGAGGCACAGATTGTAGTGTAAAGCGCTTTGAGTATCTTGATAGAAAGGTGCTATATAAGTACAGCCCATTTATACACTGCCTATGTATTAGGCTAAAGGGTGGGAAATTAGCTACTATGATGTAAGCTTGGTACATGCAAAGTTAGCATGGTGTAGCTATCTTTCCATGTTTGTTGTCACATTTTGTTTGCACAAACAATGTTACTGCAGTGTATCTCAGGTATTAACCATCATATTTTTAAAATAAATAAATCCTCTATGAACCTGTGATAATGGATAGATTTGAGTCTTCGGTCAGCATCCAGCCACGGTCATACCCACCAACATCTGGCTCTTCATCTTCTTGCTGGTGTTCGTTCTTCAACTCCAACATATCAGTCTGGCAACTCGTCTGTAAAAAAAAGTCCTAATCAAATCCACAACAACAATTGTACATGAGTTTCTCCCACTTCCATGCTTGTGGAATGAATCGCAAGTAAAAACGATGTTTCTTTTTATATCGGTTCAGACCGTATCATGTGACATTACACAGTATGCAACAGGTATTTAATGCTATGTAGATGTATTATGACAACTCAACAGCAGGAACCACCTAGCATCATGTAAAATGTTGAATTTATAATTCCGAAGGAATACTATTAATACACAGTTCTGAAAAACAAAAGACGAGAAATTATTACACATAGAAGCACCACAATTGTGTCACGTGTTCCTAACAGAGTGTAGCAAAAGAAAAGGGAGGTGAGGAGGCAGATCGCTTGAAAAAATGAGCTTGAAAAATATGCAAAGAATGACACAGATCCAAAAAAGTTCAATATGGTCCTCTGGACATTCAAAAAAAAACAAAAAACAAAACAAAGCAAAAAAATATAGAAACGTTTCGTCTCTCATCTGAGAGACTTCCTCAGTCTGAGGTGCTGTATTCAGCTTAGTCTCTTAAATAGCACCTTCTCAGAGTGGATCAACCAGTTTGCTGCTGACAACCAAAACCAGCTGCTCACATGGTCAAGAAGGACCATCAGCCTAACAATGGATCATTAGCACACTGATGGCTGTTTACTATTCACAGAGGGCTGAGTGATACTAGCAATCACAGCATATCCTGATGCATGCTCAATAATCCAGGTAGAAAAATCTAAAAAAGTTAAATCTGGTCCTCTGGACATTAAAAAAAAACAACAAAAAAAAACAACGCAAATCAACAAAAAAATGTAGAAACTGGTTGATCCACTCTGAGACGGTGCTATTTAAGAGACTGAGCTGAATACAGCACCTCAGACTGAGGAAGTCTCTCGGATGAGAGAAGAAACGTTTCTACATTTTTTTGTTGATTTGCATTGTTTTGTTTTTTTTGAATGTCCAGAGGACCAGATTTAACTTTTTTAGATAGCAATCACAGCATTGTAAGAGGGGGACAATTGAACATGTAGGCCTCCACCCCTGTTTAAGGATGGACAATTTCTTTTCACAAAGATGGCCTCCTTTACTCCTCTCTCAAACCATCGTTCCTCTCTATCCAGGATGTGCACATCTTCATCCCTGAAAGAGTAACTGCTGGCCTGGAGATGAGTGTAGACCGCAGAATCCTGGCCTGATTATGTTGATCTTCTGTGCTGGGCCATCCTTTTGGCCAGTGGCTGTTTAGTTTCCCCGATGTAAGTCTGATCACAGCCCTCCTGACACTGAACAGCATACACAATATTACTCTGTTTGTGCCGGGGGACTGGATCTTTGGGATGAACCAGTCTTTGCCGTAATGTATTTTGTGGTTTAAAAGCCACTGGGACTTTATCCACAGAGTGGATGTGGTCAGTAAAATGTTGGACTTCCTGAGATTTAATTTTAACCCAGGTGTCGTCAACATACCTGAACCAATGACTTGGTGGTGTCCCTGAAAAGGATGTCAAGGCTCTCTTTTCTACCTCCTCCATGTACAGGTTGGCAACAATAGGAGAAACTGGAGACCCCATAGCACACCCATGTTTCTGCCTATAATATTGCTCCCCATATGTGAAGTAGGTTGACTGCAGGCACAGTTTCAAGAGTTGACACAGTTGTTCTGTGGAAAGCGTGGTCCTGCTGCTCAGAGTGGTGTCTGATTTTAATCTTAAACTGACCACCTCTACTGAATCATCAACAGGAATGCACGTAAAGAGTGATGTGACATCAAAAGAGACCATTGTTTCATCAGTCTCCATGATGACATCCCCCACCTTATCCACAAAGTCCATGGTGTTCTGTATGTGGTGTTCTGAGCTGCCAACTAAATGACAGATATTTAAAGATGAATAAGTCTCAAAAGTACAGTAAGATGTGTATGCATACGATAAGATCCACCACATTTTACACATGCATAGACATAAAAATATTCCTACTTGTGCAATTTGAAATGTGTACATTTGAAAAACTGTATGCACTGTGAAACTTGTAGTACTCTTCTGGGTCTTATTGTATGCATACAGATGTATGCTCGTGTGACTACTTTTGAGAGCAATGTATCTCCATACCAATATGGTACGTGAACACTCTGACAGACCCAACAAGGTTCAGTCAGATCATCTGGATGGCTTCCTTTTTAGTTTAGATGTTTCATCCTTCATCCAAAGGACTTAATCAGTCTGAGTGTTCACAAACAAGCTCAGTCCCACAAGCAGCACTCCTTGATGAAGTCCTTTGGATGAAGGATGAAACATCTCAACAAAAAAAAAAAAAAGAAACCGTCCAGATGACCTGACTGAACTTTTTTGAATTTTTTTACCTGGATTATTGAGCATGAACTTTGATACTCAACAGCATAGCCAGACGTGCAACATTTTTGTTGGGTCTGCTTTGAAACTTTTCTTATTGTAGCGTATGTGTGAGATAAATGTTACATTTCTATGTTGCCACTGAATTTTTTGACACAGCAGATACATTTGTGGCAACCTGGCATTGCCAGCGATCATGTTATGTATGAAAGAGGAAGTTTTTTTTTTCCCCAGGGTGCCTCCAGTAAATTTCAAAGGGGTGGCCAGATGGTGGCTAACGTTAATCTTTGGGGGTGGCACATCAAAACAAAACACCAGAGCAGAATTTTATGAGTTCAATTTTAGTCATAAAGGAACCAATTATTTTTTTTTGTGGTGGCTAAAGCCCCACTGGGCCCCCCTCTTTAAATTTTCACAACCATCATATCAGGACACCATACAAACACAAGACAAATGTGAAAGGGTGAAATGAGGGTATTAATGAAAAACATTTGTAACTATCAAAAAGTGTAAAACAGCACAAAAATCATTTTTCAGACATGCTAGGTCTTTATGCATTTTCTTCCTGCAACCTTCCTTTTCAATTTGCATAACTAAGGAGTTCTATGTTTTTAAAAAAAGTTCTCAGATATCTTTAAATTAAAATGTGGGATGAAATTTACGCAGCCTCCCTGTGCCCCCAACCTAAGCAGTGGTCATCTGCAGTAAAGATGGAAAAAAGTATTACTCAATGCGGATGGCAGCGAGTTATCTGCATGCTTTGTAGCATATTGTTTTCTTTGAAGCTACCTGCTCTAATATGCTGTGTCTGGCTCTGTGCAGCCAAGGTCAGCCATGATTCCTCTCAGGAGTTTCTAGTGAGCGTGTCACAGTGTGACAAAAGCCATTAAGATTTAGGGAGATAAGTGAGCGAAAACGCTGAGAAATCCACTTTCAGAAAAGCTTTGAGCTAAATTGGCTGCGGTACACAGAGCAAGGAGGGAGAGAGGCAGACGGCATGAGAAAACGAGCTTGAAGACGATGCAGCAAAGGCTTGCACAACTTATTGTAGCGTTCATCTGCCAGCCTCGACATACCTGAAACACTTTGAAGTTGTTGGAGCTTTAGTTAGTGAATGATGGAGATGTAGCTGCAGGTTCACTAAATTAAATACGTCAAAAACAATTTAAAATATATCATTAAACTGTAGCTTTACTGGTTAAATCGGCTGTGGTTTACCCTTCTTGACTCTTTTTGCAACATAATGGTGCTACTACTGGGGGAGTGGCGGAGAAGGTCAGTCTGTTATCATAAGGGCAACATAAAAAAAGGTTAACTAAAAGTAGATGGATCTGTGTGAGACTCAAATACTAAAATACAAACTGAAAAAAAAAAAAAGTTTATTACAACATGTATTGTTACTTTTCATGCACGAGACAGCCGTATTGGGCTTTAAGGTAGAGACCGAGCAGGAATCTGACAAGAGTCAAAATTCTAACTTTAGGAGCTATTAACATAGATTCTATTTTTCTATTTTTGCACACAAATAGAATGCACCATAAGACCTCACCAAATATACATTTACCTGCAATTTTCCACATTCACCACAAACAGGCACAACTCTTTTAGACTCTGTCAGGATACTATTGTAATTGTTATCACGTCTGGGGTGGGATGGTTCCATAACCTTGTCGCAACCATTCAGGGTGCTCTGGTGCGAACTCCATTTAGCTTAAATGTTAATTTTGGATATTATCTGATGTTCGGCCCTTAAATTTGAACAAGAGCATGTTGATAGAGAGCAAAATGGAGAAATTACTCAGCTTTCATATTGACTCCAGAGCTAATATGTGACATTAGCTCCAGATTTAATTTATATGGCCTTAGCTCCACAGCTACTAAACATCGTATCGTATTATCTATAGAGATAATAACATTTGATCCAGAGTTAATACAAAGTATATGTTACGTTAGCTCTGTAGCTAATAGCGTTAGCTCTGCAGCTAATAGCATTAGCTCTGCAGCTAATAACATTAGCTCTGCAGCTAATAAACATAGTATTACCTATAGAGTTAATAGCATTTGATCCAGAGTTAATATATGTGGCGTTAGCTCAAGAGCTAATATATGTGATGTTAGCTCCAGAGCTAATATACCTATGTGATGTTAGCTCAGCAGCTAATAGCATTAGCTCTGCAGCTAATAAACATCGTATTACCTATATAGATAATAGCATTTGATCCAGAGTTAATATATGTGACATAAGCTCCAGAGTTAATATATGTGATGTTAGCTCCAGAGCTAATATACCTATGTGACATTAGCTCAGCAGCTAATAGTGTTAGCTCAGCAGCTAATAGCGTTAGCTCTGCAGCTAATGAACATCGTATTACCTATAGAGCTAATAGCATTCGATCCAGAGTTAAAATATGACATTTGTTTCTGAAGTAATTTATATGAGAAGGAAGTGATGAGAATCAGCCCCTCCAAATCTGAGGCCATGGTCCTCAACTGGAAAAAAGTGGATTGCTCTCTTCAGGTGAGGTTCTGCCTCAAGTGGAGGAGTTCAAGTATCTTGGGGTTTTGTTCACGAGTGAGGGAAGAATGGAGCATGAGATTGGCAGTCGGATTGGTGCAGCGTCTGCAGTATTGCAGACTCTGTCCGTTGTGGTGAAAAGGGATCTGAACTGTAAGGCAAAGCTCTCGGTTTACTGGTCAGTCTACGTTCCTACACTCACCTATGGTCATGAGCTCTGAGTTGTGACAGAAAGAATGAGATTGCGGATACAGGTGGTGAAAATGTTTTCTCCGCAGGGTAGCTGGACTCTCCCTTAGAGATAGAGTGAGAAGTTTAGTTATCCGTGAGAGAATCGGAGTAGAACGGCTGCTCCTCCACATCGAAAGCAGCCAGTTGAGTTGGTCTGGGCATCTGGTAAAGACGCTTCCTGGGCACCTCCCTAGGGAGGTGCTTTGGGCATATCAAAATGGGAGGAGATCCCAGGGAAGATCCAGGACACATTGGAGAGACTGTCTCTTGTTTGGCCTGGGAACACCTTGGGCTCCCCCCAGAAGAGCTGGAAAAGGTGGCTGTGGAAAGAGATGTAAATGGTAAATGGACTGTACTTATATAGCGCCTTTCTATCTTATTTCAAGATACTCAAAGCACTTTACACTACAATGTACAATCTGTGTCCTCATTTACCCATTCATACAGCACTCTACTAGATCTCTACAAAGCTAATTGAACAAATCACTCTAATGAGACTAATCAGAGCTTTATCACATTCATACACCAATGGGACACACATCAGAGGCAATGAGGGGTTCAGTGTCTTGCCCAGGGACACTTCGGTATGTGACTGCTGGTGTATTCGAACCCCCAACTCTTGCATTGGAGGACGATTGCTCTAACCACTCAGCCACAGCTGCCCCTTTGTCTTGGCCTCCCTGCTCAAGCTGCTGCCCTCGAAACCCAACTTCAGAACAATCAGAAGATAATGGATGGAAGTAATTTATAAATGGCTTTAGCCAATATTTATTGTCACATGTAACTTTTTTTCCTTGACTTCTTGTGTTTTAGTCTTCACTACAACCAATATACGTCATCACCCCAGAATGCATTGCACTGGTAAAATAGTGGTGACATCCTTAGGTGAAAATTTTAACCAACATATATAATGTTTTACATAATTGGGAGATTTCAATAATACTTTATTAATCCCAAAAGGAAATTAAATGTAGTTGTAACTCATTATCTTTATTTCATTAAGATAGATACTGATGGCTGTAGGCAGGAAAGATCTCTTGTAAAGGTCCATCCCACAGCGGATCTAAAGAAACTGGCAGCAGATGCTGTCCGATCCATCCACCCAGACTCGGCTGGCCTTCAGTTTCCCCGGGCTGCAGGACCCCCTGAATGCCAGGAAGAACTCCTTCAACGATGGCCACTCTTCCCAGCAGCCTGTCGAGTTCCTCGTCCCTGCAAACAGCCAGTTGCAGGTGCGAGGGGACGATCCCGGTCCTTCTGCTGTCACAAGCCACGTTTTTTTGCCACTTCCAGGATCTCCTTAGGAGATCTTTGGATCTCAATGGTCAGGCACTTAATCACAGCTGGCAGGTAGACGGGAATGCATGCACGGAGCCTCCTTTTCAACTCATTTGAGATTTGAAGCTGTAGTTGAGATATTGTTTGAGCTTTTGAGATGTTAATCAGCTGCTCACGATTGTTTTTAAAAAAGCACCTTGTTGCCATTTTTATGTATCATAACAAATGTCCAAAAGTAAGAAAGTTTCAGTAAAAATCCTTCCAGCTGCACAGCATCTAATACCACAAGAAACAATCATCCAAAAAAAACGGTGATTTACATCCAGAAAAACAGGAATTAAAGTTTCCAAAAGCAATATCTCAGAATGAATGTAACAGAGCTACTCCAACATGCAGCCACCCTGAGCGGCGCAATTCTAGAACGTAGTCTCGTATCACAAACAAAAATGTCGAGTAGAATAGAGAAATGTCAATATATTAAGGCCAATATGTGCAAGTAGTCGGAGATCCCTTTAATCTTATGTGCTCATACAACATTACATATTGCAAACTTTTTATTCATTTGTTGAATGAGATGGCCCAGTTGTCTAGTTACGTACAGAGTTTTATCTTTAAAGCATTGCATGCTGAAACCCAGGGAGGGAAGGTTTTTCACAGTGAGTATTTCTTGAGCATCAATTTTTAATGTGCGTTGTAAGGATGGGGATCTTCCTGTGTAAAGACTTCTAAGCTACTGCAAACCACATGTGTCAATATTTTTAAGCTGAGGGTATTTGTATCAGTGTTTTTTGGCTTAGAGAGTCTTCTTTCATGTGTGTTTTATCACATCATTCTGTGTGGATTGTTGATGGTTGTTCTCAATGACCAGGCTAACAAACTTTAGGAATTCAAGCTGAGGGCTATGTAAAACATTTAAAAAGATTGTGTTTTAGTTGCCAATTACTATATTTGTCCAACCTTTTCTCATGCACAGAATGATTCAACGAGTTTGTTACATTTGCATTGTAACTGTGGAGGAAATATTTTTTTTCACGTCACCTGTTAATCTGGAACAAGGTGACTACATGGTGCTGTTTTTAATAAGGAGAGCCCAGAGCCCAGTTTTTCAGTCTAGAAGAGCCAAACCCAGAGCAACCCAGCTGCACAAATACACAAAGGAAATGGTGTCACGACCCACCAAGGAGGCTTTTCAGACACACAAATGCAGAGTAATTAGGGGACAGAAGAGGACTGCAGGTAGATAAAGGTGTTTCTTGTATCACGAACAACTAAATTCAGAAATAAGAACAGTTGATAATACTAAATAGTACTAAATCTGACTTCATGTGTAGCTGTTTGGCTGGAAAACTACATTTTAATAGAGGAATTCTCTCCAAGTGTTTGGAAATGTTCTGCTTGTCAATAAGTAAATGAGTAAAATTATGAAAGCAACTTCGCAAAATGTCTCAAAGTTGAACAAGTGTCACTTACACCATGTTCAAACTACAGCCGCAGACTCGACCATAAGCATTTCTGTGCACAATGTTTATTTTATTCTATAGATACTAGCTATCCAAAGACATATTTATAGCACACAAACAGGGGCGCCACCAAGGGGGGAACCAGGGGGGCAATGGCTACCCCTAACAAATTTTGTTTGGTGTGCATTTTTATTTCCTCTGGCCATTTAGGATTAATAGAACTTCATAAGCATTATTAGGGGTAAAAAAAAGAAAAAGAAAATATATTATTTAGTTGAAACTTTAAAAGTTAAAATATTGTCTATCTGTTGTCTATAAGAACAAACAGTCTAAAACCAGCGTCGCCAACTTTAGGAAGAAGGGTCTCAAAAGGTTCTATGCATTTTTTATTTTTAAATATAGAAATACAAACTTAAGCAAAGACAAGCTTCAATAAGTTAACCAGGGACCATCCTTTTCTTCATAAATAATATCAACCATGAGAAAAAAATTAAACTAAAATAGACGTATGCAAATCAGGTGATTCCCTAATGCTGTAATTGTTAAATAACCTTCATATTTATGAGAAAAACAAATATGCTGAAATTCTGTTCTGGCTTGTGGTTTTGGTGTCACCCTAGAGGTCTTAATAAAAAAAAATCTGGAGGTGCCACTGCACACAAGAACACACAGATACAAATGCAAACCTAAGTGTTTTTGAGAATGATGTTGGCAGAGAGGCAGAATTTGTTCCATTTTAATTTTCTTTGTTTAGGTTTTTTAATGAAAATAATTCAAGGCTGTGGATGTTGTGGGGCTGTCTTGGTTGACACGCTTTTGCAACATGGCATGGACAACGGGGGCAATGCCACTGGATTGGCAGACTGGAGTGGTGGTTACCCTCTTCAAAAAGGGGGACCGGAGGGTGTGCTCCAATTACAGGGGCATAACGCTCCTTAACCTACCTGGTAAGGTCTATTCAGGGGTGCTGGAGAGGTGAGTCTGATCATTGGTCGAACCTCAGATCCAGGAGGAACAATGTGGGTTCCATCCTGGCCATGAAACACTGGATCAGCGCTTTACGCTCACTAGGGTCCTCGAGGGGTCATAGGAGTTTGCCCATCCAGTCTACATGTGTTTTGTGGACTTGGAGAAGGCATTTGACCATGTTCCTTGGGGTACAACTGTGAGGGTGCTTCATGAGTATGGGATTGGGGGCCCGTTGCTACAGGCTGTTTGGTCCCTATACAAGCACTGCGAGAGTTTGGTTCACATTGCCGGTAGTAAGTCAGACCCCCTTCAGGATGGGAGCTGGACTCTGCCAGGGCTGCCCATTGTCACTGATTCTTTTCATAACTTTTATGGACATAATTTGTCGGTGCAGCCAGGGGGTGGAAGGATTCCGGTTCAGTGGCCTCAGGATTCCACCTCTGCTCTTTGCTGATGATGTGGTCCTGTTGGCATCATAGTACCATGATTTTCATCTCTCACTGGAGCAGTTCTCAGCCAAATATGAAGCAGCTGGAATGAGAATCAGCACCTCCAAATCTGAGGCCATGACCCTCAGTTGGAAAAGGGTGGATTGTTCTCTTTGGGTCGAGGGTAAGGTTCTGCCTCAAGTGGAGGAGTTCAAGTATCTCAGGGTTTTGTTCACAAGTGAAGGAAGAATGGAGCATGAGATTGGCAGATGGATTGGTGCAGTGTCTGCTGTTTTGCGGACTCTACTGGTCCATTGTAGTCAAGAGGGAGCTGAGCTGTAAGGCAAAGCAACTGGAAACGCCTTGGACTGGTGCCTCTCTGTTTACCGGTTGGTCTACATCCTTAGCCTATGGCCATGAACTCTGGGTAGTGTCCAAAAAATTGAGATTGCGGTTGCAAGCGATTGAAATAAGTTTCCTCCGCAGGGTAGCTGGACTTTCCCTTAGAGACAGGGTGAGAGGTTAAGTTATCCAGGAGAGACAGTGTAGAACCACTGCTCCGCCACATCAAGAGGAGCCAGTTGAGGTGGTTTAGATATCTGTTAAGGATGCTCCCTGGGAGCCTCCCTAGGGAGGTGCTTCGGAGATGTCGGACTGGTCATAGGGAGGAGACCCCGGGGAAGACCCAGGACACGCTGGAGAGACTTTATCTCCCAGTTGGCCTGGGAATGCCTTGGAATCCTCCAAGAAGAGCTAGAAGAAGTGGCTGTGGAAAGAGATGTCTGGGCCTCCCTGATCACTCTGATGCTCCTGCGACCTGACTTTGGAATGAGCGGAAGATGATGGATGGATGGATGGATGGATGGATGGCTGTTGTGTTAGCGAAACGTCCTGAACATGCAATTGCTCTTGCCAGATGTTGGAATGACAATGCAGATTTGAAACATTGACTGTTTAGACTAAGTGTATTTCGACAAACCAGAAGTATACATGAATATGTCTAGACCACAATGCATTGCAAAATACTGACTTTGAGCATGCACATTACTTAGAGGTCAGATTATAGATTTTAAAAGACAATGAGGTTAGTCCGTTGCTCCTGGTTGTTTTCTAATTTATTTTTCTTCTTTCAGCCTGATGAGCTGGAGGGCGTCCACACACACACCTTCAAGCTGAAGCCCTTTAAGAAAGCAAAGAGTTGTGATATATGCAAGCAGGCCATCACCAAGGAGGGGCTCATCTGCAAGGGTGAGGATTAATCTCAACATGTTGAATGTTTTTTTTTTTTGCCTTGATTTTATCAATAATTACTTCAACTATAAAAAATGAGATAATAAAAATACTGTACGCTGTTACTTTTTATATATTTTTAAAATGATTGACATACAGACGTTGCCATTTTATTTACGTTGCAGTGCACTCTGGGTAAATGACGTAGACATCCAGTGAAAGCTCCATTCAGTGTGAATGTTAATGTTGGACATTATCTGACGTACAGCCCTTTTATTTGAACCATAGCGCATTGACAGAAAGGAGAATGAAGAAATGACTCAGCTTTAGCATTAGCTCCAGTCCAGAGCTAGTAAATTAAATATCACATGTTGATCATTCTGATGGTTTCGCCCCTTATAAGGACTGATACAAAATATAACTTTTGAGAGAATCTCTGCATGTTTTTGTAATTCTTGTGTCCTGGCCTGCTCTCCTCAGTGTTTCCCTCTTGTAATCAGCTCCTGCCTCTGCCACATGTTGTCCTGCCCCAGGTGTTTGTCATTGTCTGTTTGTTAGCATATGAGTCTCTGTGTTCCTCATTGTCTGGGCATTGTCTTGTATGGTGTTATGGTTCTGTCTTCCTTCATGTCATCCCTGAGATTTTGTAATTTTCCTGCACATCAGCTTTTCAGAATCAGAATCGGCTTTATTGTCATTGCACAGAAGAACAACAAAATTACATTTCAGTACAGCCCGTCTGAGGAAAACATAAACAGACATGGGGGGACGGAGGTGTCTGAGGCCGCAGCTCTGTGGGAGGCGAAGCCTTTTTCATTTAGATAGGAAAAGAGAAACAAGGGGGAAGAGGAGGTATACAAAAACTCATGTCTTACACTGTGTCCTAGACGGGATACAGTGTGAAAGCTGAAAAAAAAAAAATCTCAGCACAGAAACAGAAAGATACTGATGGCATCATGATACATATATGCATGAGGAGGCTGATGACGGTGGTGAGTTTGTCCGTGGACACTACCAGATAGTCCTCATAGTCCTGATAAGAGATGGTGCAGTGTCTATCAGCCAGTTCAGCTCTGATACAGGTCCACATGTGTTCTCGGGAAGGGAGCGGGTGGGGGGTGGGTAGAGCTTCTTGTTCACACAACATCCAGGAGAGTTTGAGATAGTTGGCCAATTCAAGGCTGACACAGGGGAGCCAGATTCAGATAACAACAGTTATTTGGGTCAGGCTGACTACTTGATTTCTGTCTGCCTTATAGTTCTACTGGTACATGTCAATGGCGACTCCAAACAGCCAAATTTTGTGGTCAGCACCGTTGAGCCGAGCTTGTAGCTTCTCCAAGGTCTATTCCTTCTCGCCAGCGAGTTTCAGGAGCCGCAAGTGGCCGGCAGTTCTTAGAAATCGTGTCCAGCTTACGGCTCAGCTCACAGCATCTGAGTCTGAATGCTCACCGCACGGCACATCCCTTCACACAAGCCGGGCAGCATCATAATGGCCAGAACAGCTGCAGACATTTTCTGTATTTGTCAATATGCCAGGTAACCGCCAACTCCAAAAAGCAGAAATCCTGTTATCATAAATCTAACTATGTACACGTCTTCTACATCCTCAACGGACAATGCAGACAGGCACATGATCTTCCACTGTCCTCAGGAATCCATTGTGTATCCAGCTGCAAGTGTCCCATCAGGGCAGGAGGGCTCTCCTTCACCCTGTCTTCTCATCAAGAACATTTTATCAATCGCGTTGAGAGACCAGCTGACCAGAGCCATAATTTACAATTTGGTGGATTTGTAAAGAGAGGCTCCGATTGTGTTCACTCCTCGACTCCTTGTGTTTTAGTCTCCCCTACAACCGATGTACGTCATTGCCCCTGAATGCATTCCTCCGGTAGATTAAAGGCGATGTCTTCAGGTGTAAAATGTAATAAAAACTATTCAGTAGAATATAGAAAAGACTAATTACTTATAACCTATTAAGGCATTATTAAGTAGTCGAAGATCCCTTTAACAAATATCCAATTAACAACAACAGAATCTATAATTAACGTGATTCAAAACCTAACCAGAAGTAATAATAAATAAATAAAACATTTTTAAATAAATTAATGGGTTTATATTTAAGTTATTAAATATAATTGTAAACTTAATCATCTTCAAAAACATTTTTAAAAATTCTGAAATATTTTATTTTATACCCATTTTGTCTTAAATTAATCATTTCCTCATTGTTCTGTACTCTGCTCACATACATCTGCCGTTTTATCCGTTTCTTTCCTTCCTGCCTGTAATTCCCTGTCGGCCCCTCTGCTCCCACAGTCCAGTCACATGCTTCAATGCTATTTTTATAAGATCTAAGGGTTTTTGTCACTCCGATGAAAAGTCCAGTCGAACTGAAGGTTAAAATTCTTCCTGGCAGCCTCACTTTGTCCATGATTTGAATTTTGTCCCCTCCGTCCATTTTTATTTACGCACTCTTACAGTGTTTTTACATTTATGTGAAGCGACATAAAGACAGGGGACCCGAGCCGAGGCTGAGAATGTAGAGGAGCGCAGCAGCAGAAGATCAGGCTTGTGAAGAGCTTTGGCTGAGGATTTGGTGTTTAAAATTAGCATAGCTGCTGCTGCTGCATTAGCCTAGATAAGAAGAGGCATAAAAGAGGGAAAAAAAAGGATGAGAGGTGGGGTGTGGGGCCGAGACAGGCAAAAGAGCAAGAAACCGAGGGAAAGAGAGGAGAAAAAGATGGTGTGATAAAGGAATTTGAAAGACATTGAGCTGCAAAACAAAGAAAATAGAGCACAGGAGACAAATTATTTTTTCATTAATGTTCAAACAGCCCAAATCTCTGAGACTACTTCTGCAAATTGGTAATAGCTTCGTCTTACTAAGTATGGTTTCTCATTGCTAGAGAAGGTTTGGCACAAGCTATGAGGTGAGGTCATTATTTCTATATATATTTATAATGTGAACAAAATTACATATTATCCTAAATGAAGGGAAACATGTTAGATTCATTTTGACCAAATGGTAAGAATCTCTTACAAATCCTACGCTTCAGGAGAATCCATTATCTCCTAGCAGCTCTTAAGATGATAGTTCGGATCTTGTAAAGTTCAAGTTCAAGTTGGTTTTATTGTCGTTCGAATCCCATGTGATACATGAGGTGGAACAAAATTGTGTACACAGGGTCCCAGTTACACCCAACAATAGCAAAAATATAAATTGTTAAAGAAACAGTAAATAAGGATCTAAGGTATAAACTAGGGCAGCACGGTGGCGCAACTGGTAGAGCTGCTGCCTCTCAGCGAGACGGTCCCTGGTTCAAACCCCGGTCCATGGGCCTTTCTGGGTGGAGTTTGCATGTTCTCTCCGTGCATGCGTGGGTTTTCTCCGGGTACTCCGGTTTCCTTCCACAGACCAAAAACATGCATGTTAGGCTGATTGGTAACTCTAAATTGTCCCTAGGTGTGAGTGAGAGAGTGAATGGTTGTTTGTCTCGTTTGTCTCTATGTGGCCCTGTGATGGACTTGCGACCTGTCCAGGGTGTACCCCGCCCCTCGCACAGTGATTGCTGGACATGGGCACCGGCGACCCCCGTGACCCAAAATGGAACAAGCGGGTAAAGAAAATGGATGGATGGTATAAACTAAGAAATACGCTGAACACTTAACACAAAATCAATACGCCGAACAATAGCAGCACGAACATGAGTCTGTGTGAGTAGATGAGTACGAATGAACACAGCAACATGAAATCAGTATCACATTTCACATATCAAAGTGGATTACAGTGTTTTTTTTTCTTCCCACAATGATTATCCTGTTTAGAGATTCATGAGTCTAACAGCCTCAGGTTAGAAGCTGTTCCTCAGTCTAGTGGTTCTACATTTAATGCCCCTCAACCTCCTTCCTGAGGGGAGCGGAGCAAAAAGTGTGTGTGCTGGGTGAGTGGGGTCCTTCATGATGCAGGTGTCCCTCTTCCTGCATCTGGATGTGTAGATGTCTGATGGTGGGGAGACTGACTCCAACAGTCTTCTGTGCAGCCTTCACCACTCTCTGCAAAGCTTTTCATTCTGCAGCTGTGCAGCCTCCATGCCACATGTTGATGCTGGAGCACAGGATGCTCTCCACTGCATACCTGTAGAAGGAGGTGAGGACTGAGCTTCCCAGACCAGCTCGTCTCAGCCGCCTGAGGAAGTAGAGTCTCTGATGAACTTTCTTGATCAGGCTGGTGGTGTTGTTGCCCCAGATGAGGTTGTCATTCAGGTGCACACCCAAGTACTTGTAGCTGGAGACCACTTCCACCATAGACTCTACTATATTCGGGGGGTTTATTGTCTGGGTGTCCAAATACTTCTTTAAAAAGTCTTCAGTTGATCCAAAATGCTGCTGCCAGAGTCTTATCTGGAGTTAGTGGGAGAAATCATATCTCTCCAGTTTTAGCTTCTCTCCATTGGCTCCGTCAAATCCAGAATTGAATTCAAAATCTTACTTCTAACCTACAAAGCTCTCAACAACCTAGCTCCATCTTATATTACAGATCTTATGTTCCATATTTTCCTAACAGAGCAGTTGGCTCTCAGACTGCATGCTTACTAGCGGTTCCTAGAGTTTCCAGAAGCAGAATGGGAGGAAGATCTTTCAGTTATCAGGCTCCTCTCTTGTGGAACCAACTTCCAGTTTCTGTCCATGAGGCTGACACATTGTCCAGTTTTAAGACTGGGATTAAGACTTTCCTTTTTGATAAATCCTATAGTTAGGGTCGGCTTGTTATGCTGCTATAGGCTTAGACTACTAGAGGACAAATTGACCTCATTTCCTTAAATGAATTGTTAAAATTGAATAGTTTTCATTTGATATTATTTCTATCTTAACGTGTGATTCTTGACCTGTGTGATTCTGTTCCTCCTTCCTGTTCCTCTCAAACCCAGCTGGTCGAAGCAGATGACCGCTTGTCCTGAGTCTGGTTCTACTAAAGGTTCCTTCCTCAGGAGGGAGTTTTTCCTTTCCACTGTCGCCTTCAGGCTCAAGACGAGAGTCTGTGATGGAGCTAAATTCAAAGCAGTCTGCTCCTCAGATAAATAATGTTAAATTTTTATTTTTATATATGAATGTTTTTGTTCAGTGCCCTGAGATAACTTCTGTTGTGACTTGGCGCTATAGAAATAAACTGAATTGAATTCAGTTGGTCCTCACAGACTGCAGTCTTTTTGTGAAGAAGTCTAGGACCCAGTTCATATGGAGGGGCTTAGTCCTAATGTGAATAGTTTGTCCATCAGAGTCTGGGGAATCATGGTGTTGAACACAGACATGAAGTCCACAAAGAGCATACGGACATAGGAGTCCTTATGCTCCAGGTGGATGAGAGCAGTGTGGACCACAGAGGACATGGCGTCCTCTGCTGATCGATTCAGCAAAGTGAATCGATCGATAAAGTGGCTTTTGTGGAGAAGTTATAACCAGGCAATATCTTACCTGCTGTAGATGGCTCTTAACAACCTTCAGTTTGTAGCTAACAGTTAGTCCTAGCAGGGCCAAGAATAGATTGCTGACATCTGAAAAACAACATAGCAGTTTGTGCAAATTTAATAAACCTTTACACCACTATGTTTAGTTTTGAGCACTAATAGCAGCAGTAGCTATGTGTAGCAGCTAGGTATAGTACTTCCTGTAAGAATTTCACAACATTTCTGCCAAAATAACTGAATGTTTCAAAAACGTTTGCATTAAAGTTTGAATAATATTTTTAAAACAAACAACTATGAAACTGTAGGGTAGTTAACAAGACACCTCAGTCTGGGACTGAGACGTGTTCTGGTCGCCTCGGTCCATTCAGAAAACACACCGAGGTGGCAAGGGGGGCCGGAGACAGCCTACCTCTGATGCACCTCTGTACCTCTGACTGAAGTAAAAGGGCTGAAAAGATAGTTGACGTGAAAAAAAATAAATAAATAAAAACACGGAGCTGCAGCTCAGTAATGTGATGAACTGATGAAATTAGTTGCGGCTGCCCACTTGTGCAATTAAACATAAATTTTAACAAACAAAAATAACAAAAAATATTATGCTTTCTACATAAAGGTGTCACCCTTAGGGGAAACATTTAATAAATATATCCATCCATCCATCCATCCATCCATTATCTTTACCCGTTTATTCCATTTTGGGTCACGGGGGTCGCCGGTGCCCATGTCCAGCAATCACTGTGCGAGGGCGGGGTACACCTTGGACGGGTCGCAAGTCCATCACAGGGCCACATAGAGACAAACGAGACAAACAACCATTCACTCTCTCACTCACACCTAGGGACAATTTAGAGTTACCAATCAGCCTAACATGCATATTTTTGGTCTGTGGGAGGAAACCGGAGCACCCAGAGAAAACCCACGCATGCACAGAGAGAACGTGCAAACGCCACCCAGAAAGGCCCCTGGACCGGGGTTTGAACCAAGGACCTGCTTGCTGAGAGGCAGCAGCTCTACCAGTTGCGCCACCGTGCTGCCCTTAATAAATATATGTACATATTTAATTAATTTCTAGTTTTCATGTGTCACAAAGAAGAACTTTTAGAAGATTAGAGATTTAAGAACATATTAAGGCATGTTCGGATTTTTTGATCAAGGTTCCTGCTTGCGATGGCCGGCCCTTTGGCTGAGGGGTGGCTGCCAGGTTCCTGCGGGGGGGTCAGCTGTGGTTGTGCGTGTGTGGTCGTTGGTGGTGTATGGCGGTGATCGCGAGCATGGGTTTGTTTTGACGGAGCGCTGGCTGGTCAGCCTGGTGCGACATTCGTGGTGGGGGGGTGCTGTGTGTATGTGGGAGTGCGTAGGTGGCCTGCCGGGGCTTCTCCGGGCCTGTGGTGTGAGGTTGTTGGGGTGCCTGGTCCTTGGTGTGCTGGGCCGACCTTCCTCAGCTGCTGCTCTCTGCTGCTCTGGCCCCCGGCCTGGGGCTGACTTGTGGTCGCTATCAGGTGGGTGGGGCGCATGGACGTCCCAACAGAGGCTCTGTCGGGCTGTCTCTGTGTGCCTGTTTATGTCTCGGGTTGGGTTTTAGGTGGTCCCCTCTCTTGAATCAATTTGGGCACCCCATTTAATGTGGGGTCTACTTCCCCCTGTCGCGTTCCCCTCTGGTGCTGGCCCCCCTGCCGCCGGTGCACTGGCGGCTCTCGACATCTGGGGCTAGGTGGTGGGGTGTGTGCGGGCCTGCCCTGGTGGCTGCCTGCCAGGGCCTGGGTGCCCTGGCTCTTTCTGGCCTCTGTTGGGGGGTGGTATGACCTTGGGACTTGGGGCTCGGTGTCCATGGTCGAATCCACTCTGGAGGGGTGGGTTGCCGGCGGGGCCTGTGCACTCGTCGCTGCAGCCTCCTGGGGTTTCTGCATTGTGGTTGTTGGGGATCGCCCGGTGCTTTCCTCTGTTTCTCTCTCTGGGGAGTGCAGTTGTCCCTGTTGGGGGACTCTGTGGCTCCAGGCTTGGGGGCTGCTGTGTGTCTGTGGCTCTCCGGTCTTCCCTGTGTTACCATCATGTCCTGTGGGGGCGGGTCTGTGGGTCCCCACATCCACTATTGAACATTCTTATGGAGAAACCTTATAGTTACAAGCATGATCACACAGGTGTTTAGATTCAGATGTTTATCAGATACGCACTCAGTTGGGTTGTGGAGACCACTAAATATATCTGGTATTACCATGTACTGTATAAAATACTTTCTAATTACTTTGTATGTTATAAGTATCATTAATTAATTAAAATAATTTCCCTTTGGGATTAATAAAGTATTTTTGAATTGATTTGAATTGAATTGAATTATATATGTTGTTTGTTGTTGTGATTTCTCTGTTTTGTCTTGTTTTTTTCTTTCCACAGGTCTACAGGCAGACTTCAATGATGTTGATTTGTGTTCTTTATCCCTCTCTCTCTCCTCTATTCCTATCTTCTTCTTTCCCTTTTAACCCTTCTCCCACTTTTCTGTTTTCTTATCTTCTTTGTTTTTCATCCCCATGTCCATTACATCTGAAACAAACCCAAAGCAAATTCTAATAAAATTTAATTTATATATCAAGTGGAGCATTAAGGCCAGCCATAATGCTCTGCTTGCGAAAGTAAATCTGTTGGGCATCACTTTGACACTTAGACAATAATTATGAGTGCCATAATTCCGGACAGGACAAGGAGAAAAAAAAAAGAACATATTAAGGCCAATATCAGCAAATAGTCGGACATAAATTTAAAAACTATGTTCATTTTTGAGAACCAGTTTTATAGAAATGGGCCCTCCTTGGTGGCACTCTTCAATTTCTTTACCAAAACCTTTTCTAAATATCTAAGGTTATATGACAATAATAAGATGAATAAAAAAAAGAGTATACTTGAACAGATGGTTATCCAACAATGACAAATATCTAGTCGTCTCCTCACAAACAACAAAGTAATGAGTTAATTTATCGCCAGGATCTCTGGTTTACAGCGAGACAGCAGGTGTAAGTAGGGTCAAAGGTCGTACCTGACATTTAAGCAACAATGATAGGTGATGAATAACTGTTTTTTTTTCTTTATAAAAGCTTGAACTGCATCACTTTTTGACTAATATGTTAACCTTTTATCACAAAGTTGTCTAAAGTTTAGTTTCAAACTACAATAAGTGAATAAATCAAATCAAACGAGGTGCGTTTGCTGCATTTGTCCACTTGGAGGCAGCAGCACAGTATGTTTCTTTTCTGTTCATTTGACTGAAAACTAAAAATAAAACATCCAGCAGTGCTCTATTTTTTACAAGTAGTGTGAAAAATATTAAATGTCAAGTGTTGTGCTACTTTGCTTTAAGTTTGGTTGAAATAATTTTTACATGGGATTCATTTATTTTTCTGAGCAAACAGTAACAATGCCTCTGTTTTTTTTTTTGTTTTTTTTTTCCAGCGTGCCGGTTGTCCTGCCATAAAAAATGTGAAGTAAAGGTAAGAAAATCCACTTTTTAAATTTTTTTTTAATCTACTAAGATGTTCTTGAAGTAGACTTCTGCAGCAGTTTTCCTCTCCGAGCCAATAATTAAGCCCGGTTCGACTAACTTACATTTTTAATTAAAGTTGCACAAATTATAGTATTTAAGACATTTTGCACTGAGGTTGCCACATCTGTTTTTTATTTGCATTACAGAGAAAACTCAGCGTTGATGCTGTTTTGTTTGGTCGGTTTTTGGCCTAACAACACATTAGTTTATACCTTTTTATCTGCACTCCTTTTTTTTTTTTTTTCTTTTAAAGGATGTGGTTTGTCTGCAATTTCATAATTTATCATTTTCATTTGTTTAATATAAAACACTATTTGTGATATTTAAATTTTTTTAGAGAGAGAACCTAATTTCTCTAAATTTTCCCAACAAGAAAAGAGAAGTTTGCTGGACGATACTGGGATTTAGTAAAACATAGTTTATTGCTCCCCACCTCACTGAACAATTATCGACCAATCTCTAAACTCTGCATTTTAGCCAAGGTTCTAGAAAAACTGATAAACTCTCAAATCAAAAATTACCTGGACTCTTACTGTACCTCGCTTTCAATCTGGTTTCAGGAAACAACACAGTACAACGACTGCTTCATTGAACGTTCTTAATGACATTGTTGAAGCACTGGATGCTAAGGATTATTGTGCTGCACTTTTCTTAGACCTGTCTAAAGCTTTTGATACTGTGGATCATAACGTCTTGTGTCATAAGCTCTCAGAAATTGGTTTCTCAGAACACACCATTGGTTGGTTCTCTAACTATCTTTCAGATCGGTGGCAATCTGTTCAACATAATGGTGTTTCCTCAAGTTATTTAACAGTCAAAAATGGTGTACCTCAAGGCTCAGTCTTAGGACACACCCTCTTTATAATCTACTTAGGTAATGTAGGTCAGAGCATCCCTGATGCATCCTTACATTTCTATGCTGATGACACAGTTGTTTACTGTCGAGCCAAAACAGTTGCTAAGGCTTTCCAGCTTTTGCAATCCATCTTTGACATCATCCAGTCAGATTTGTTCCGTCTCAAACGTATACTAAACGCCAATAAAACCAAAGGAATGCTTTTAACAAACAGGAAGTTGGTCCCAGCAGATCTTCCTCTGATTTTATCCTCAAATGGTGTCCCTATTGAGTTTGTTGATTCCTATAAATATTTGTGAATCTTGGTTGACTCACATCTCTCTTTTAAGCTTCATGTGGAAAACCTAGTAAAGAAACTGAAAGTTAAACTGGGTTTATTTTTCAGAAATAGATCCTGTCTAACTCTGAATGCTAGGAAACGCCTTGTATCTGTGACTTTCCTTCCCTCCATTGATTACGGTGACATTATTTACATGAACCCTTACAAGCACCCTGCAGATGTTGGATGCTGTCTATCATGGTGCACTAAGATTCATAACTGGCTGTAACTACCGTACCCACCACTGCACACTGTATTCACTGGTTAACTGCACATCATTAACTTCACACAGACTCTCTCACTGGTACATTTTCATCTTTAAATCACTTCTTGGTCTGCTGCATTCATATATCTCCTCCTACATGTCTCTGTGTGAGTGCAGCTACAGCGTGCGCTCTCAGGACATTATTACCTGCAGTGTTCCCTCAGTGAGGACTGAACTTGGCAAAAGGGCCTTCTCTTACTCCGTTCCTGTTTCCTGAAATATCTTGCAAAAAGAACTGAAGCTCTCGACCTTGACCTCTCTAAGTGGCTTTAAACATCTGTTAAGTTCCTGGGAAAAAAACAATGCAGACATGTTCTTGTTTTTAGTTTTCTACACTGCAAGTCATTGCCATTTACTTAAGTTTCACTTTCATATTCAGCAGAGATGAAGCAGGGAGCAATAGTGTTAGCATATTTTGCTGAACCGAGCATGATAAGTATATTTGAACTGATCTGTAAAACAAATCAACAATAATAAATTCTTTTCAATCCTCCAATCCACTTGTCATTAGCCACATGCCTCTCAAGTTATCAAGCTAACTTTTAGATAACCTAGCATAGGTTAGCCTTGTAAAACTTTATCCAGAACAATAAATCTAATACAGTAGTCTCTTCCTACTTTGCAGTTCGTTTATCGTGGACTCGCTCTATCGCAGTTTTTCAAAATAAGATTGGACATGACACACACATGGATGAGCTGCACTATCGGCATGAAATTTTTATTAAAAAAAATGCATTATTATTTTGCACCTCTTGCACCTTTGTGCAGCCCATACTGCAGCTGATCAGCTGTTCACCATGTAGAGTGGAGAAGTGGGTGTGGCCAAGAGCACTTGTAGGTGGCAAAGAGCAGAGGAGGCAGGTAGCTGTAATAAGGACATTCTGTGCTCATTTAGAATGTTTAGAGTTTAGAAACATTGTTTAGAATATTGCAAGAGTGTTGGAAGGGTTTGCAATGCCTATATATATACATACACACACACACACACACACACACACACACATATATATATATATGTATATATATATATATATATATATATATATATCCATCCAT